>NW_026703969.1:1800000-2030846 GCF_028828765.1 Penicillium canescens
TGGTGATACACCTCGAGGAAGCCCGGGGGGTGTATGTATGGGAACAGCAATCCCGTATGGTAGAAATACCGGCGAATCAGCTGTAATGTATCGGACGGCAAGGCTAGATTCGTCGCGAGCCCGGGATGCACAGTCGTAGGCGTGCGGCTTGATAACGGCGATGGGTGCCGGGTGGCGCTGACAAAGCCGCCATCGTAGGCAATTTGGTTTATCCGAGGTGAGTGAGTTTCTTTTTGGTTGCTTCCTGTGTATGACACCGCGCGGGATAGGTGCCGCAAGAACGCGATGTTTGATGACGGGCCTGTACCACTTTCCCATTAGTATAACGGCTAGACGGATCGGAGACGGATTGCTGCACCAAAATATCCGCAGTCCTCCTCATCTGCGAAGGTCACCGCGCCCATAGCGTCAATTGGGTCCTCGGTTCCAGCCAGGTCAGCAAGAGGCTCATGTCTAGGCTCCGGACCTTCGCCCACGGGGCTTCTGTTTGTGAGGTGCTCCGCCAGGCCAGACAGGTCCGATCGAATGTTGGTGAGGCTGACCTCAAGCGACTTCACCCGTGACTCCATATCTTGGAGGTAGCTAAGGACTGATAAGCACACGGAAGCAACAAGAACTGGATACGTCGTGACTCACTGTTTCTGGACGATCACGTTAGTGGCAGTGACTGGTGGCATGTAGATACATTCAAATTCCAAGTCTCTGCACATGCCACACTGGGGCCGGACGCCATCACACTAGGGACGCAGAGATCAGTGGGAGGTCTCATTTTTGCTGCGTGACGGTCAAAGGGTGCCTGTCTACCTTAGACTTTCGCGTGCGACATACTTCACAAGCCAAGGCTACGCGGCGACGTTTGCCCGATGGCCCTTGCAGGGTAGGCTTATTGGACGGCGGCTCCATACAGGAGGGCTGGTACTACTTGTGCCTTGCTGTTGCTGCTGCGCTAGTGGGGTTGGAAGTAATGGAGGGAAGAGTGAAGTCGGGGGGAAGTCGGGGGAGGCGCTGGGCAGGGAAAGTCCGGACCCAGTGTTTAGAACTCAGTCAGGACTACGCCTCGCCAAAACCAGCCCAGGCCCAACCCGTGGATAACGGTCAGCTAAACCATGGGCGAATTTTGTTTTGGAAAGCCAAAACCAAATTCGAATTCGCCAATTTCGCACGCTTATGCGGTAGAACTAAAGCTTCGCCACCGTTGTTTGCGTTTACAGCAGAGAGAATTAATTCGGCGCTCTGACGAACAAAGATCGCAGATTGAATCTTGACTTTGCACAGCCGTTACGGTCTATCAAGAATTATTCCGGGATCTCGATCTGGTTATTTTAATATTATTTTAATATTATTTTAATAAAGAATGGGATATATATTATTTTTCATGTAACTTCCAGTGTTCAAGCGAAAACTACGTCATTCCTCAACGTGCCAATCTCTGAGATAAACACATCCATTTGGGTTCCAGGGACCAAGTACTTTGGAGGATTCAAACCGGCACCGACCCCTTGAAATAAAGTAAGTGACAGTTTCTTAATTGGCTCCACTTGCATTTCGTGGACGGAGGGGTTCAGGGTGGATGGCTGCATGCACTTACCGCCAGGTGTACCAGTCATGATCACGCTACCCTTTTGAAGTGTAGTACCTTGAGACAAGAAGGAGACCAAATATTTGCAGTCGAATAATAAATCGGATAGACCTTCTTCTTGGCGCAATTCACCATCAACAAATGTCTTCAACTGTAGTAAACTCGGGTCTTTGATCTCGGAGGCCGCAACCAACACTGGGCCGAGAGGAGCGAAGGTGTCAAAGCCCTTAGAAAAGCCCCACTGGGGAACAACGCCAGCATAGGCAGGATCCCGTTGAAGTTTTCTCGAGGAGATGTCATTCCCAGCAGTATATGCAGCGACATAATCCAGGGCATCCTCCACTGGGACATCCTTAGCGTCCTTCCCGATCACCATGCACTAATATAAGGTTTGTCAGGTTAGAAAATCTTACAAATGCTAGCTAGAAATTTAGGACAAACCAATTCTCCTTCGTAGTCAGCCTGGTTGTTTTGCGCAACCTTGGGGATCACAACAGCTGCACCGTGATCCTGGACAGTGGTGTTGGGCTTAAAGAAAATGAATGGGAACGGGGGGCGCTTGCGTCCTGCTTCCTTGACTTAGATACAAGCTTTCATGTTAGCCTACTTTGACGGTGCTAAAGCAGTGCATGGATAATCAGAGTGTACGAACTGTGCTTGGCATAGTTTAAACCCACACAACGCAAAATAGGCACGTCGCTAGAGGCCAAGGGCGAGAGGATCTTCTTGACCAATACCATCTCCGTTGACAATTTGGTCTCGCCTGTTACGTCAAATATGTCGTCACCGACAAGGATTCTGGCCTGAAGGTGGTCAGCTTCTGTGACAAAACCGAGGTCGATTTGTTTGCTTTCGGGTATTACAGGCTCCCCCCGCAGGATACGGCCGTCGACTGCCTCGAACCGGATCAGGCGTATCCACGGAAGAGACATAGTAGAATGAAAATATAAAATAGTATGGGAAGCGTTAGCGAACCTTCGCCCCCATTAACATTGAAATAGGTAAACTATATAAGAGGAGGGGCTGTCGGAAGATTCGTTGGCAGATTCGGCGGACGGGGATAGATCGGGACCTATTCCGGAGTTACCGGTGAGAGCAAACATACGGAAACAGAGACGGTTCGCTAGGCAAACATAACCGGCTAATTGATCTAGCCAGATTCCACTTTGAGCATAGGCCGATTTCGCGCTGCGCGTAAGCTTCAAACGTTGTCTGTAATAATCGCGATCGGCCCTTCACCCAATATATAATCTGTATCACTTCCGAGATTGCTGGATTTCACATAGGCCCAGGGTTGCAACAAAGTGGAGTGCCAGCTAAGATGGCATCGAAAAGCTCTGCTAAATTGCAGGAAGACTCCAACATAACAATAGCAATTTTCAAGTGGGAAAAAAGGGAAAAACATAATGTCATAATAAAACAGTTAATTCGAACATCCCAAAAACCATTATGACATCATTCTGGGTCGCGTTGTTTCCAAGCTCAGGATGTGCCCAACCAGCTCTATTTGTTCTTAACGAATTTGCGAATAAGAGGCTGGCTACCTTATAGGCTTAGTTATTGCGCAGAAGCCAAGATATTCAGATAAATCTATGAAGCTAGACAAGCACCAGAATACTGCTTGGTACAAATCCGTACTGTTCTTTTGTGGGAAGCTTCGAGTTAACCAAACTTTTGAAGAGATGGAAGTCCGGTATGGGGGCTTCCGAAGAAAGTACGGATCGTGTCGACTGTCTGCTGGCAAGGATGGGCTGCTAGTTAACACTGTACGTAGAGCAATAGAGTGTATGCCACGCAAGAAAGTATGAAATTACTGGCAGAAACGAGGATGGCGAGAATCTAATTCTACCTATCCTAAAAGTGGCTCTTCTCCCATGCCTCATCAATAGCTTTCTCGGTATCATATCCATAACACCACATCTGAGTTGCAGGGTCGCTCCACTGGTTGGGGCTGTGGCTAAAGGCGATTCCCAACACTTCGGGAGCCATTGCTGAATCTCTTGCCTCTTGCAAAGGGCCATCGGCAAAATGCCAGAGATGACTGTTAAGCAGACTAGCCTCCTGCATCTGACCGGCACGCTTTATCCTGACCTTTTCGAAAACAGAAAGAGCCTCCGCCAGCTGCTCTTTGTTTCCGATCTTGGACAAGGATCGGGAAAGTGCTAGTCCGTCTTCAACGGCCATAGCGGCACCTGCTCACACTTGTCAGTATTTCGGTATTAGGCAAGGGGCGATCTAAAAACCTGCCTTGCGACATATAGGGCAACATTGCGTGTGCAGCATCCCCAAGGATGACGAGTTTGTTTGACACCCATTTGTCGAGAGTCAAGCCGCTAGAGAGGGGCCACTTAAGTGTATTTTCTACCATATCAATAACTTTTGTGAGTCTGTTGAGGGGTGGTAAGCTTCATATTCTTTGGAAAACAAAGTAGAAAACAAATTAAAGCAACAGGATCAATACGTACACTGGATCCCACCCCTCGAATTCGGCCTTCATATCCTCAACGGCCTTGCTGGGGTCCCATGTGGATGGGTCAGTGGCATCTGGATGAGATAGAACCATGTTGAATGCTTTTCCAGCCTTTATAGTATACGTCATGACATGTCTCGAATCGCCAATCCTTAATATAAGTTAGTAGGTGATAGACGGGTGGATAGCATATGCATGTCCTCATGCCCGTACCAAATATTGAGACCCGGCTTCTCAAGAACCCATGAAACATCGGGATCCTTTCGCATCCGTTCCACATCTACCGTGGCGCGGTAGGCTGCAAAACCAGGCTTCTGGAAAGTCACATCTACTCCGCCGAGCACGACGGTGCGAGCAACGGACTTGATCCCTATAGTGATGCAGGTCAGGTAAAAATTTCAAGGCTGTGCGCAAGGGCGGCTAACCATCAGCGGCGATGACCAGATCTCCGGTGTGGGTTATCCCATCAGCAAGCGTGATGCTTCCGGCGACTGGATCATAACTTTCGACGTTGGCCCCCAATTTGATTTCAATTCCCATGTCCTGAACTTTCTGGTATAGCGCGGTATGAAAGTGGGCCCTGTGGATTACGTAGTATGGAGCACTGAAATTCTGCGTGAAATCAGGGACCAGCTTCGTGTTGCCGATGACTTCGCCGCTTTGCCATCTTCTGAATGAAATGGATTCGGGTTCGGCCACGTAAGGCGCCAGATATGACTTTAGGCCCAGCTTGAAGAGTATTCTAGTAGAGTTAGACGGGATTTGAATCCCAGCCCCCACCTCTCCAAGTACGGGGGTCCGCTCGTACACCGTGACTTTGTGGCCACTTTGTGTGAGCGCAATGGCTGTGGCAAGACCACCCAATCCAGCACCGACCAGGAGGATATTCAAAGGCACCTTGGCACTTTGCAGGTAGTCAGGGGAATCAGTTACCGAAGAGAAAAATGGCTTCGCAAATTCCAAGCAATTGCTGGGGTATGTAGGCATCTGCAAGGCAAGAATAAGCACGAACGGCTCCAGATCAATTGGCGTGCGGTGAGACTCACGCTGAGCGCCTTAGAAACCAAGGGGTTGTGTGAGACCTCTTTTAGGTTCATATTTGCTTTCAACTCTACTGTAATTTGGTTAACGAGGCGTCTCCATTCACGGTCCTGGTGTGATTAAGTATATAACTCGAAATAATCAGGCCTCCTTCCCTCTTTCCGGGGTTTCCCCGCCACGGGTGAGCTTTCCCGGTTTATCTCCGGCCTTTCCCACCTTCGAAAGATGCGGTCCAGTTGTGAAAGATATAAAGCCTATCACAGGCCTTGTATGGAAATTCTAGTATACAAAATATCTGGATTGATCAACTTCATTGAGTTCGTTGGCTCACTGTATTTGGCTCTGGAAACGGTAAAAGCTAGCTATTCGACCAGATAATTTATCATGGCTCAACCATCGGAAAAACAGTCTCCCAAAGGGGCTGATTCAACCGTGAGACTTCTCCAAGATCTTGAAAATAGCAAAACACTCCCGCTTTGGGCTCAGATGACTCGGCTTAACCCGCCTGCGCCCAATCCAACGGCGATCCCATATGTCTGGGATTACGGAAGCATTCGCCCAAACTTGCTCAGGGCCGGCAAACTCGTTTCCGAGAAGGAGGCCGAAAGACGAGTGTTGATGTTGATCAATCCCACTAGAGGTATGTGAGATACCTTTATCCTCTAACAGGTCTGATTGTTGGAATCATCTTTCCTAGTGAGCTGATACCCATTGTACAGATGCTCCCTACACAACCGACACACTTTATGCTGGACTGCAGCTTGTTATGCCAAATGAGACTGCTCCAGCTCACAGGCACACTGCCTTTGCCATGCGCTACATCATTGAAGGCAACGGAGGGTTTACTGCCGTTCATGGAAAAAGAATCCAGATGCAAAAGGGAGATGTGATACTCACGCCGACCTGGAATTGGCACGATCACGGAAAGGATGGAAATGGACCTATGATCTGGCTGGATGGTCTCGATTTGCCTAATTTTAGACATTTCCCCGTCCACTTTGTCAACCACTTTGAGCAGCCCCGATATCCTGCCGAAAATGTTGATACTAATGCTTCGCCTATTGTGTTCCCTTGGACTCGCATGAAAAGCATGCTCGATCAGGATCATGGTACCTGGACAACCCGGCGATATCTGAAGGAAGACGGAAGTGAAGGTACTTATTTCCCTCCCTTTCCTTGTTCATTATGTTGTTGAGGAGTTGTCCGATGGTGCTAATATGTCATTATATAAAGTAAGCCGTACACTTGGTGGCTGCGCAGAAAGATTAGACGCGTCCACATCGTCCCCTTCCCGCCGTGAGACTACATCCGCCGTATATCATGTCATCGCAGGAAGCGGCATTTCCAAGGTTGGCGATGAGACATTGAGATGGAAGTCCGGAGATACATTCTGCATTCCTTCATGGTACAAGTACCAGCACTTTGCCAACCAGGGCGAGTCGGTTTACTTATACCGCTTTGATGATAAGCCAATGATTACAGCTCTTGGATTCTATCGTACGGAGCAAATGGATGTGGAGAGCTTGGTGTCCTATTAAGCATGAAATATTCGGCTTTATAATTATGTTAGTTTCAATTATAGGTCAAAATGTTGTAGGGAAAATAGAAAACCTTCCTACGTTGAGCCACTATGGACTGAAAGCAACCCGCATGTGATGTCGCCCCTGTTGAGAAATCGTAGCACATCAAATAATTTATTCATAAACTGCAAAATAGCAAGGGACGACTTACTAAGAGCAGCGTAATTTATGCCCGTAGGTTGTCTCCCACATTCCATAAGCCGCATGTTCAGTCTCGCAAAAAATCAGCCTGCACGACCTTTCAATTCTATTTCTAGTCGGAGGGCTCACTGATGTAACCATTGCGGGTGACATATTTCCGTGAACATCAGTTTTGCCTTCGACCTTAAGCTACAGTAGCCTTGGTCACGGGCGCACTGTGCGAACGTTTACACAATATCGACTTATAGATATGCACTCATTATTGTGTTTGATGACTGCCAACAGGAACTGGCGAACAGTACAATGAAGAACCGACGATTCGTATTTACTACTCAATCAAGTGAGAGCTGGCGACGCGTTAAAAAATGTGATACGTCAGTTTCCCAGGGCAAAACCTGGCATGAGCTCATAGCGCTTGTTGGAAGAGGGGCTGCTCCGCAAGAAACAATAGAGATAATCCATTTTTGAAGAGATTTCTCCACAATTTCTGCCAATTTATGGCCATTTGCGTGTTTTCGCTGCGTGTTTTGTGGCCTTTTAGACGGCGATGTAAAGAGGTCTCCGGTACATCAAATAGACTTGCTGCTTCACGAACAGGGCTTATTTCTTTGTTCTTAATAGCCTGGATAGCTAATGAGATCCTAACCTCTTGCTTTGCACAATTTTGAGAGTTTCGGAGCGAATCGGTGACATGGTGGCTGGTTGAATAAAGGGGACTAATTAAATTGAGCGTTTTAGGTGGGGTACGCACCTCGCTTGTGTGCGCCGGCTCGCATGTGCAATACGTCGGTGAGGGTAATGGAAAAACAGATTGATATCCAATTGGCCGGATACAGGAAAAAGTGACACCTTCTCTTTGTCTTGGTCCCTTTACCGCTCTAACAGAAACCCTTGATCCCGTTTTCTTCAGAAAATCTTCTGGATCGTTGTAAACAGCATGTTAGCCTAGTAAATCGAATTAATTCTGTTTCAGAACTTCATGAAATATGTTCTGAGTCTCAGCAGCGGCCCCCTCATCTACAGTGATTCACATAATAAACGGCAGAGATGGTGACTTGCAGGAGTGAGGACGACGTGGTCGCATTGAGCCTCTGCACTGCACTGCCGCCCAGAACACGCACGGCTCACTATCATTCTCCTCGTAAGTTAAACTGTCAGCGAGAAAGCTTGGGACCAGAGCGGTTACCTTCTCGATCATCGGCCTTCTGCTAGCGCTGTGTGGCCGAATCAACCTCCATCTCATCCAACCCAGCTTTCAATTGGCCCCCGGTGAAGATCATCTGAGAGGCAGTCTGGTTGAGACCCTTGGCCGCGTAGCGAGGCTCATTGAAGTGCTCGACAAAGTGAACTGGCAAGTGTCGGAAATTGGGCAGATCCAGGCCGTCCAGCCAGATAAGCGGGCCGCTGCTATCCTTGCCGTGATCGTGATAGTTCCAATTAGGTGTCAGAATTGCATCCCCTTTCTGCATTCGGATGCGTCTGTCATGCACCGCCGTAAAGCCTCCGCTACCCTCTATAATATAGCGCATCGCGAAGGCGGTATGTCGCTGGGCTGGGGCGGTCTCTTCCGGCATCACCAGTTGCAGGCCAGCGTAGAACGTATCCGTGGCATGGGGGGCATCTACTCGAGGTGTCACTAACAATTCTAAACAATTCTACGCCACGCCAACCATACCAGCTGGGGGCATACTTCAACCAGGGTTCACAGTATCAGGACTCTCCGCTCTTCCTCCTTTTGGGTGACTAAGTGACCGTCGCGCACCAGGTTAGAGCGGATGCTGTCATACACCCACACGAAGGGAACAGCCGTGAGGTTCAACTTCCGGGGGAGGGGGGAGGGTTCACTTTCGCCATCTGGGTCCAGATGGACAGGCTTTGCTATATTCGAGACCCTGCAGCAGTTGCGCCGCGCTGTCCACGTTCCCGGGATGCTCTTCTACAGGGGAAGAAGCCATTACGATTGTAACGAACAGTGCAAGTACATGTACAAATGGTATGTCAGAGAAATACACCGATGGGACCCTGTGTAATTCTTACCATGTGTATCTAGATGTCACCTACTCGCCCATAAGCTCACCAAAATCATTGGTATGGCGGTGAAAGACGGTGTGGCTCTGGGATCCTTGTCCAATATCAGCTGAAACGAATATCGGAAAGCAGAAGGAGCTGGTATTGTCCCTTTCCGAAGTTCCCGGCTGTGGCTCAGACGACACAAGAAATCCAATAGTTATAGCCAATGGTAAATCGAGACCACGGGTTTACCAACTAGAGTAAAGTTGAAATAGGGGATATTGAACGTTTAAGGGGAATGATCCGTTCTCTCCCCGGAGAGGAACCGAAAATCGGATCCCGGATACCGGATACCGGATACCACGGAGGACAAGCGTCTGGGGTTAATTTATGGAATCTTCAGATCGCTTCCCATTGGAAGTGGGTTAACTCTATTACCTCTGCCTCTTGATATAGTTTGGGTCAGTGCTGACTCTGTTGTAAAATGTCAGACAAGCCCCGACAATCCCCTCTTCGACCCCGGACTTCCCCGCAATGTCTAGCTAGAGTCAAGACCCTCCCTCCGGTCTTCAGTGCGCCACACGATGTTACTGTTGGCGGGGAATATAGCGGATAGGCCGGGAGCTGGAATTGAGACATACAATGGGGCGTAGGTTCTCGCTTGCCCGTTCGAGCCGTTGCATTATCAATACAGATAACCATACACTGTTTTCCTGGTTCTGAATTTAAATACTTAAAAAGGCCCTTGTTCTTCTTCTTTTTCCTGCAACATTTCATCGCCCTGCGATCTATGACAGCTGTACTTCAAGCTATCATTATTTTCAAAGGACTCGATCGTTCATAATCTCATCGAATTTTCACATTCAGTGACGCTGACTTTGGAGCCAACCTTGCTTGGTGGTTGCAGAAACCATGGCACACGCATCTTCACCGAACGGCGCGATGACCAGCCCCCGCGTATGGAATCTGGACTACCCTCAAACCCTTCTGCGTTGTGTCTAATCAAGAAATACGCAGGATTGGCCTTTGTGGTGGCGAATAATGGTTCTGTTTAATGTCAGTGCCTACACCATGTTGGGTAACATGTTTGCTGCCGGCATTACGCCCCTCTTCGGCCTGATCATCGTGGATTTCAAAGTCAGCACTGGCCAAGTCTCTACTTTGTCATCATATGCCCTGCTGGCCCTTGGGATTTCGGTACGTGAGAATCCTATCGTATGTTGACGAAGTAATCTGAGCAAAGGCAGAACATGTTCGCGGTTGTGGCATCCAAATACATCGGGAAACGATATACAATCCTCATCTCTCTCGCTGTGTTCACTGCTTCCAATGCTTGGGCCGTGTACGCGACGACCTTTCATTCACTCATGGCGACAAGACTCGTTGGTGGCCTCTCCGGGGGAGTCGTCGAAGCCCTCGGCCCAGAGATTATTGTGGAAATATTCCACGAGAAACACCTTGCTTCGGCCATGGTCATCTATGTAGGATTCCTGGCAGCCGGATCCGCTATTGGACCCGTTGTAGCTGGGCTTATCGGAACCGCGACGGGCGAGTGGCAATGGTACTTTACGTTCCTGGCAGTTTTTGCTGGGGCCATCATGCTGCTTTGCATCCTGATGCTCCCGGAAACTACCACTAACTCACAGTCCATCAGCTTTCCTAACCAGCTTGCGGAGCCAGTCTCCAAGAGGGATGCTGAGCTTACCGAAAATTCTGAAATCGCCTTTAACCCCCGACAAGAGGATAATCTTCATGATGTATGGGTATCGCGATCCTTCAAGGTTCAAAATTCAGATTGGAACCGAGATGAAACTGCAGTCCAGTGTTTATATGTGCCCTTCTTGATGCTTTCTAAGCCTGCTGTTCTCGTCACAACTATTGTATTTGGCCTGACAATTGGATGGACCGTTGCCTGCTCCATTGTGTTCTCCAATGTCTTCCAAAAGCCACCCATGTTGTGGACTGCAAGAGCCGTCGGCTTTTTGAATATCGCTCCGTTGGTTGGACTGATGATTGGTCTTCCAATTGGCGGCATTTTAGCAGACAGATTGTCGGCCCGTTCTGCCAAACGACATGGGGGTATTCATATCCCGGAAAGTCGACTACTCATAGTCACCATTGGTGGTTTTCTCAGCCCTGCTGGTGCTCTCATTATTGGGCTCACTATGAGCTATCACACTCATTGGGTTGGACAAGCCATTGGATGGGGTATGCTGTCACTTGGTCTGACTGCATCTGCTAATATTCTCCTCACTTACGCGGTTGACTGTTATCCCACCCGTGCTGCACATACAGCGTTGATGGTGAACGTCATCAAAAACCTTCTGGCATTTGGTGTGTCATTCCGGTCAATGGATTGGTATTTACGTGATGGTCCTCTAAAGCAATTTGGTGCTATGGCAGGAGCTCTGTGGGCGAGTTACCTGCTCGTGCTACCACTTTACTTCCTTGGTGCGAAAATCCGAACTCGCTTCCACTCGTGAAAAGAAGGAACAGTTCATATAGTTACGAAGAAATAGCACAGGAATGGACGAGTTATTGAGTGACTATTGAATTCAGTTGGTGATAAATGTCAAAAATAAACAATCATATGACCGTATCTGTTCATCACATTCTTGCAATAGCAGGATTTGAGGGGAAAAATAAAAATAAAGATAAAAAGATATCAAAATGCACCATTATTCAATCGTATAAATTTCAGTTATTGTTCATGCGGGCCATACCTAGCGTGATTTCAACGATACAGATGATAAAAAGAAGAATACAAATGGATAAAAAGAGAACGCGGATTTCCATTAATGTCAACCAGTTCAAGATGCCCTCGTAGACGCGTCGCTCTTAAGATTATCAATGACTCTACTTGGTCTAGGGAAATCTGTCACCTTTTCAGAGGTTGGATTGTGCGGGTTGCGAGAGTATTTTGAATTGCTATCTCAGATTGTTGTTAAAGTACACTTGACCTTATTTCTTTTCATACAGGGCGATATCTGAAGTCATTCTTGCGATCTAGATAATGGAGAGAAGATACACTTGGCTAAACACGATATACTTCCCTGCATCTACCAGCTGAAACATGATTTTTACTTGATCGTAGGTGAGTACCATTAATCGAGCACTAAAATCACCTTGCTCGCATTCGTGCTATCTAAACCGACCGAGTATTGGTATTGCTACTGCTCGTCGAAGGATCTCCACAAGAGCGCAGGCATCCTATCCCAGACAGGCTTTTTATGCGGAGTGTAATTATACACGATCAGCATCTCAGTTGACTGAGCAATGAGGCCGGTAGATTTTGTCCTCAGTTATTCTCCTTTGACTTGCAATAGATAGCTTCATTTTGTCTTCTAGATCCATGAAACTGTCGTAAATATCACCTTTAACTGCAGATATGGACATAATGATGTTTGTTAATACTTAGTGTTTGCGCCAGAAATTTTAGCTCATGGAATTTCTCGTTAGCCCAAGGAGATCATAACATAGGTTGATGGGTTTAGTCGTTCAAGCAACCCTAAATTACCCACAATCCCACAAAGAAAGTTAATTGAACATTGCACGGAATCTGCTTTCCGATTGCGTGGCACACCCCCTACTTTCTGTGGAAGAGCCCATACTTTATTTACTTCAGGTCGAGAAAATGGGGCGGAGACTTACCCCTAGAACAGGATGCTTATAGGCCGATCTACATCTCCTTATTGAGCAGGGTAATTTTAATGGACCGTAGTTGTGCATTGAGACGCATTGTCTTATTCAGAACGGACCTCCTCCCTGTGACACAGACGTGGTGTTTTTTACCCATGTGTTTATCTCAGCGCAAGCAAGCCTCCTAGTCTCTTTCAGTCTTAGACGCGTTGATCGTCTTTTTCGAACATTCGCCCCTAAACCGCTGTGCATTTTGCGCTCTTACCTCATTAGTGTATTCTCGTCGTCGTTCCGTAACATTAGAGTTCCGTCGTACTACAGCGGATATCAATATTCCGGTAGTACGTCGAATTTGGCCATGCAGTCCCCCAAAAGATATTGTCAAGGCAACTCTTGCTAGGTGGGCGGTATTTATCAGATCATACTCTGCCAGCCCTAGCATGTACAATGGACAATGTCGGCTTTAAAAGCGTCTGTGGGGGTCAAAGCCTAGCCCACAGTATAGCCGCGTCACAGAACGACCCCCACCCCTTGGGTAGGATACGGTCCTGTGACACGGCTACCGTTAGAACTGACATGTGCTCGTTCTAACAATACTAACTGCATAGACTATTCAGCGATTGTGGGTCTTGAGTACAGTCAACTCTCGCTTATACCACAGCATACTATCCAAGCCAAATTACGTGGTATAATTGAGTTGTGTTTTGCTGAGAGGATGACATAATATTTGACAAGCTAACTCTAAGCCCTAATACCTATTTAGTCTTCCATCCCATCATCTGATCCAAAGTCACCTGACGTTTCTCATCAATCTGAATCCTGCCAAAGTCGTTGATTAAGCTCTCAATTTGTCTAATATGGTCCGAGGTACCCTTTTCTTTGCTACAAACCCATAGTAGGATATCCTGGAGGCTGTCCAATATAGCAGAATTAGACAGAAGCTCAGGTGGGGGCCCATCAATGTCAATATCCTGAATTTCTGAGGTTGTTGGGGCAATATATATATCTTGCTCATTGGTCTCATCTCGCCCTTCAGTCCCATCTTCTAACATGTCTTCGTCCGAAGGGTTCAAAAACTCGTCAAATGGCACAATATCTTTATCACCAAGCTTATCAATTGCTTGATTATATAGACTTTCAATCTCATCACTCAATCCGGGCTCGGAAAATAGTGCAGACTCAGGTGCGGACTCGGGCGCGGACTCAGGTATAGGTATAGACTTTGGACTAATCAAAGTACTTTGTTTAAAGCAATTGATAATCGTTTGGTCTGATACACTTGTTCTCCAAACTTGCGTTACCCAGGTAACAGTATAATAAATGCTCATTCTTTGTTTTGGGTCTATCCCACGATCAAGAAAAGCAATCATATAGCGCATCCATTTCTTCCGATAATGGTGCTTCAAGTTTTGGATAATACCTTGGTCCAAGGGTTGATAAATTGAAGTTGCGTTTGCTGGCAAAAAAACAACCGTAATCCGGGGTGGTGGTGGCGCTCGCTGGAGTCCAATAACATGTGGTGAAGCATTGTCTAAAAGGAGCAAAGCTTTCTTATCTAAGGGAATACGCCCATAGAAAGATCGCAACCAGTCCTCCATAATGTCATGACGCATCCATGCTGCCTTGTTGTGACGCCAAACACATCCCAGAGCTCGGAAATTAACCCCCGGAGTGCGCGAGGGGTTTTGCTGTGCCAATCAACCATAAAGGGACTCGATCGGAACCATCCGCATTTGATGCAACAACAATAGTGATTCGTGTTTTATCAAGCTTTTTGCCAGCAATTTTTCCCTTTGAAAGACCACCATTTGGCATACGTCGCCAAAATAGGCCAGTTTCATCCATATTGTAGATTTCGGACGGTTTGAATTGATTGCAAATCGATTTGGTGCTTTTGATCTGATCATGTACCGAGGATGGGACTGAGGCAGCTTCCCCGTGGAAAGTATGATATTGAAGAGAGTGGCGTTGTTTGAAGCGAGTTAACCAACCCTCAGAGAATTGAGGTTTGGTCCGATCTTTGTATTCCGGTATTTGTCTCCAAAGCTCAGCTGCTTTAGTTTGGATCAAAGGGTTATTTATTGGTATTCCATTGCCAATATGGTTATCTGCCCAGTCATATAGCTTTTGGTCCAATAATGGCCAATGAGAGGATGAAGATCGTTTGTTTGCCCCTGCAGGGCCCGTATCAAGATAATTGTATTTGGATGAAAGGATCCTTGATATGGTTGACCGGTCAATCACTTGTTTGAATTGGTCCTCAAACCACTTAGCACATGCAGTCTGCGTGGGCTTTGGGCTAGTATTAGACCAAAATGCCCGTAGTGCCTGTTTCTGCGCGTCTGATATACCCAATTTGGTACGCTTTGGTCCCATTCTGACGCGCTTGGGTGGGGTCGGGAGGGTAGGAGAGCTTGTAGATTGAGGCATTCTGATTGGTTGATTGCGCTGACTAAGCAGATTTGAGAGGAAGAAAGTGTGGTAAAACAAAATGTGTTATATTCTGTCAATTTATATGGAAAAAGCTGGAATGAAGGGGCCATCCAAGCAAGGGATGTGTTATTATCAAGAATGTGCAATATCCCACCGTGGTATAAGCGAGAGTTGACTGTATATACTATGAGCTTCGTGATAACACAACTAATTCAACAGATCCCCTTCGGCTGGCTCAACATACATGGGCCCATACATCCCGTTTATAATATGTACGGACACCGGCGCAGCTGCACAGTGATAAAGGTACAGACATGGGCATATGAGCCAAAATGTCGCTGTACACTTTGATATGATAACTGACAGTTTCTGCTCTGTCTTAGCGGCTCAGCCAGCGATTACTGTGGCAGTAATTGTGACCCGAACTATGGTGACTGCTCTAGTACTAGTACCGTAACATCGACAGCCGCATCGACTAATGTAGTGCGACACCATCTGCAACTTCGAGCTCCAATGTCTCACCTAATGGACTCAAGCGCTAGCAATAGTGGCTACACCTGCCTCGGATCTCAGTTCGGAGATTGCTGCAGGCAGTACGGATATGTCACGATTTGTCCTGTATCCGGCCAATTTGAGATGTCAATGACTCTGTATTTCCATTACCCCTATTTCTCACTAACTTATTTATGGGTCCATTCTAGTTACATAAGCTATGCTGACGGATCATCTAGTTATAGACCCGGTTTCATGCAGTATTCGTAAGGTAATCGCGACAGGATACTGGTAAGCTAGCTCTAGATCAATGCAAAATGCAATTGGCTGACCAAATTGAAAGTGGATCGGGGAGTGACTACCGTTCTTCGGCTAACTGCGACTCGAGCTATGGCAGTTGCTCATCGTAGTGATTATGGTAAACATATAGCCTGGGGCCCGTAACACAAAAGTATAACAAAGTGGATCATTCTCGTAGACTTGCCTCCAGCTTCTGTTTCAATTGCACCATCTCAACACGTTGACGGCTAGTTTCTTGTGACTCGCCAATAAGACGCATCAGGTCCTCGTCTGAAAACCTACTCACAACTGTTGGGTGAAATGCCCCTTCCAGTTTGGACAGAATTTCCTGTTATTCCTCCAAGAATGAATGTAAATTGTTCTCCCCAATTCTCGTAGAATCAATTCTCTGGGCCTTCCAACGTTGACTGGAGAGGTACTCCATTTCTACCCGATGGCGCTGCCGAAAACTGATTCCATTCACTAATTCATCTTGGGAGGGACTTTTGACGAGAAATAAGAACCTGTGCCATGGTGGTTATGAGTTTCTGCAACTGGGCTGTTATGGCGTCCCATCATAAACTCTTCCAGTTGGTACGGGGGTTGCGTGAATTGAGACATAATCCAATATGTGGTTACGGCCTCAGCGTCAGAAGGTACATACTAACAGCTCCTGGTGGCACTTGCAGAGTATGGTAGTTTGGGAGATGACAGACCCCAAGTTGCGAGATGTCGAGCAGAGATGGGGACATGAAGTACCATTTGTGTCGGTCATCATCAAGTCGCATTTAGCTTGGCTAGCTGATAGCACGCGGAGTCTGTTAGATCCGGTCAGTCTGCGCAAGGTCGCAGATGTGGTTCATTTTGAGTGGCAGGGGCAGATCGGTGACGTGGAATGTTGTCCATATTTAGCTTCACGTAAGGAGTTATCAATTTCAGTGGAACATCACTTGGATACGGGGTGCAACCCTTGCCAACTGCTGCATCTAGATACAGGCGCGCTAAGCGAACATAACAGCGGCAGCCGACGGCCAGGATGGCTGCGCAGATGGTGGTGTAGTGGAAGGAGTTGTGAAGGATACTCTGGTTACGGAGGAAGCCAAGGGTGACGTTCGTTCGCATTTCTTTTGTTAGTGGTTTACGGAGCGGGGTTTATCTTGTTCGCATTTATACTGTATTATACCAAAGATCAAGGAATCCAGCAGTCCAAAGTGGCGCCAGAAACTTTTAAAGTGTTGTTTAGTATTCGAAAAATTGCATAAGTCCGAAGCTTTCAGGAATTTACTCATTTCTCATTTCGCTATTCAAATCGTAGTATATCTACAGATCAGCCCGAGCCGGTTCACCCGCCCAAACTCTGCGCAGCAATTCCCGAATAGGCGCATGCTCAATCGGACGAGGATTCCAATAAGCATTGGAAATGGCAATATCCGCTGCCTTATCAATATCCTCCTCCTTCATCCCGAAGTCCATCATGCCGCGCTTAACCTTAAGCTTAGTCAGGAGCACGTTCAGGCCGTGGATAGCGTCACCATTGCTGTCGGGCAGAGCGTCGGCGAGCTGCTTCATAGCTTCAGGAATGCTAGGTGCATTGTAGGAGATAGCATGTGGCAGAACAGCGGTATGGGTTTAAGCATGAGGGAGATTGAAGCTGCCGCCGAGGGTGTGGCATAGCTTGTGGGGGATGGACATGCCAACACTGACCAGGCATGTTCCGCAGAGCCAGGCGCCGTAGAGAGCCTTGGATCGGGCGGATTGCGAGGATAGGTTCTCGACAATCTCTGGAAGGGATGATGCGAGAGCTCGTGTCCCTTCCAGTGCCATCATGGTGATGATTGGGTTGGTGTTACGTGCGTAGAGAGCCTAGACTGTCGAAATGCATTAGACTTATATTCTTGGGGCTTCATATGAGTCTATGAGTACTTACCAGCATGAGCGATAGCATTGACACCACTGATGGCACTCATAGCCGCCGGTAGGGTCATCGTCAAATCAACGTCATAAATGACAGTCGCGGGCAAGATCTTAGGATCAAAACGAGTCTTCTTCAACCCATCGGCAGTTTCACCCAAGACGGGGGTTCATTTCACTACCGGCGTAAGTTGTCGGAATGCAGATATGTGGCAGCCCAGTACGAATGCTAATCGCCTTTCCAAGGCCGATGGTACTTCCACCTCCAATGGAGATGACCGAGTCGGCTCCCTTCGCCTTAGCACATTCGAGAGCCTTGTCGGTGATATTCGTAGGTGTGTGCATGGTGGCCTCGCTGAAGATGCCGGCGACTTGACCTTTAAGCACATCCTTGACGGTTTCCGCCTGTCTGAGCTGATAGGGCGTCGACAGCACCAGCGGGGCCTTCACCTGCAGGTGGACGATCTCATCGGGGAGTTTCTGCAGTGTGCCGCTGCCCAAGACGGCACGGCCGAGGTTGGGATTGTACTCTAAGGCGTCCATTTTGTGCTCTCATCTTAGGGCGAGACTTGGGATCTTATAGTCACTCACCCCACCACAATGAGTGTCATCCGCGGCGGGGTCTGCCGGCAGTTGCATTCTGCTGAATTTCCGAGCCATTGCACTTTTTGTTATTTCTTTTGTCGCTAATACAGCAAGTTAATTGGCAGATAGTCTCATTTGCTTCATATGGCCTTTTATTATCATTCATTTCATGCGCGAGGCATGGTTTTCGGTCTCTACGATGTGCGGAAATACATCCATGATTCTAAGTTCAGCATGAATAAGTTCTTAAGAAACCACCCGTGAACGGATACGCGGCTCAACGAAGATTCCCCTCAGCATTCAAATCCAGTGGGACTATGTTTTAAAGATATGTGGGCTTCCGATCGCTCAATCCCTAAAATCGACGCCGTATACACTTTACTGTTCGGGATGAATTCTGCAGAAATGGGTACCAGATAATAACGAGATCGGCAGGACATGAAAATCCATACTTACAAAGCAGAGCCGAATTTGGTAAGACAGCGTCCTTCAAATTCTGTGTTCTATACGCTTAATTCTTTTCGCATAATTAGAACCAACGCCACCACAAATGGCGGGTTGGAAAAAGCTTACAAGCGGCGGGCATTTGCCCGTTAGTCAGTTGGGAAAACGTGATCAAGCCCCCTAATCCCGCTCCGAGCCGAACCGATGCTGCAGTGCATTCCCATACCGCGGAAGGGGCCGCGCTGCAGTAATCCGGGCAAGTTGTATGGAAACTGGAAGAGAAATCTATCTGGTAGTATGGTGCCCGATATGTCCCATGATAAGAAGCGGTGTCTTGTCTTATCGTCCCGATTCAGCCATGTTCCCTACTGTTTCGCGTTCGACACAACCTCCATATCTGATAAGAACTGCAGGCCATAGACCAATATCTTAAAGGTAACGGATAGCTATCATCCTGTGCACTGCCGCTGCTCGACATGGCCATAAGCGGTAGTCCTTCGGTAATCTGTGGTACTTAAGCAAGTGCTTTATGATCCAGCCACGTAACCGTATGTAGATCGACAAGTTCCGTCTGACTCCTTTCACAGCCCGACGCCTCTCCATTTGGCTCGCTGTCTTCCTCAGGTACACCGAGGTTATGTCGTGATCCCTGGCTGAATTTCTTCCAAGTTTTCGTTCAATTCGTTCCACACCTTCTTCTGTGCCTCAATCCCAGCTTCACCTCTCACAAACGACGATAATGCCATGTTGTACACTTTGCCATTCAGCAGGTATGGTAGTCCCAACAAGCATAATAACAGTATCAAAACACTGGGCATACAAGTAACTGCCGCTACCAGTCTGTATCAATGCTTCGCCAATTGGCAATCCTGTGAGGGCTGCGGAGCTGATACTTAACACCATTCCAGTTCGAACAGCAATCTTCTTCGAGTCCTTTGTTGATAATATTAGACTGGCCGGAAACAAGGATTGCGGACTAGCTGAGAATACGCCGTAAAACACTTCGAATATATACAAACTGCTCAACCCTGTAACGCCCATCCTGCTAAACAGCATAATCGATGAAACCATGTCAACCGGAATGAGGAGATTGATCGAGCCAGTCTATCGGTCAGCAAGAATATCTAGTAGGATTATCACTGGAAACTGACACCGACCATTATCAGTCTCAAACTGAGAGAGGTAGACTGACGCTAACGATACCAACGGGAGGGGTGACAAAGCCGCTGCCCGTGCGGGAGTTTTCCGTGAATTTCTAAGGATGTACATGTAAGCGCGGGACCAAGATCTTAAGGCTGACCAACTCGGCATTTTTATCACTTATCATGCAAAATGATGTGCCCGGGATGATTACAAAGAGGAAAGCGATTGCGAATCCCTCCAACAATGCAAAGGATGTATCCAGGTATATAAAGAGTGTGCGCCTCCTCGAAAGTTGAACTATTCTACCTTCAATCAAGCCAACTTCGATACGAACATTACCAACCCAAGACTTGGTCTTGACAAAATGCCTGCTAAAGTTGCTCTTGCCGGTGTAAGTAACCTTGCCCTCCTATCTTTTGCACTCAACTAACATAGACCAGGGAAGCGGCAACCTAGGCCCAGCTGTCCTGGATCAATTGCTGGACGCTGGGTTCGATGTGACAGTTCTGTCTCGTCAAGATAGTGACAAGACCTCTAACGCAAGAGCCCAAGTCGCAAAAGTCGACTATAAATCTCTTGACTCCCTCAAGAATGCCCTGACTGGCCAGGATGTCGTGGTCAGCACACTTGGTATGAGTGCAGTGCCACGGGACACCCACCTCCGTCTCGTTGACGCCGCTGTCGCCGCCGGGGTAAAGCGGTACATCCCCTCAGAATACGGATGCGACACGACCAATCCCCAGACTGCCAAGCTCCCCGTCTATGGCGACAAGGTGGCCACCCAGGAACATCTTAAAAAGGCCAATAAGGAATCTGGTCTGAGTTATTCGCTCCTCATCACTGGCCCCTTCCTTGACTGGGGCCTCAAAGTGGGATTCTTGCTCAATATTTCCGGACCCGTTGCAACATTGTATGATGGCGGCGAGCGAAAATTCAATGCCACCACTCTCGCCGATGTTGGTCGCGGAATTGCTGGAATCATCAACAACCTCCCGGAAACCAAGAACAAGACCGTTTACGTCAGCTCTGCCTCTGTGTCCCAGAAAGAGCTGTTGGTCTTGTCGGGCAAGAGTCTTGAGACGAAGACCGTCTCGACAATTGATTTGGAAAAGGATGCGTTTGCGGAGTTGAGCAAGCCGGCTCCTAACCCAGGAGTCTTTGCTCCCCTTTTCATCCGGCGAGCAATCTTTGGAGAAGGTTTCGGAAGCCAGTTCGATTCCGGAAAGCTGTTTAACGAGGCGTTTGGTTTGAAGACTTTGTCTGACGAACAAATTCGGGGCTTCTTCGGCTGAACCATTTGTCAATAAAACAAGGATAGCCATATTTAGGATATAGATACGTATGGTATCACATTTATATATATCAAGGATACTTCGTATTCCACGCGCCGTAGTTACTATGAGTTGCAAAATGTCATTGATTGTTTACATGTGGTGAGATCACACATTCAAATTTCCCGATCTCCATCTCGATCTGAGCCCCTTGCATAACTCAATTTACACGTCTTAACAAGAGGACCCCAATAGAATTTGCCAATCTGTGAATTATTGTCAAGGAGGAATCTGTTGTGAGATTCACTCGGGTATCAGTCGCCAAACTACAAGATGAGAGGAGGAAATGCATCAAGACCAGTAGTCCTCTACTGGCAGGGAAGAGATTTGCGACTTCATGATTCTCCAGCTTTACACGAAGTCATCCATCTTCATCCCGGTGTGGACTTAGGATTCTCACTATGTCTACCGAGCACGAGTAGACCCAAGCAGATGGCGACTTTTGCAAGAATGCCAGACGGACCTCTCGAAGTCATAGACTAAGCTGACTCCAAATCAAAAGCTCTTGGTCGTTCGCGAAGCGCCGCAGACTATCCTCCCAACCTTTGGAAACATTGGGGTGTCGCGCACCTGGTGTTTGAGAAGGACACAGATGCGTATGCCACGGACAGAGATATTGATGTGATCAAGATGGCCGAAAAGAGAGGTGATTGTCAAAATGGGTAGGACTCTGTTTGATCCCGACGAGGTGGTTGAAAAGAATGGCGACAAACCGACAATGAGTATCGCGCAACTCGAAAAGGTTGTTGAGAAGATTAATAACGGCAGCCCGGACAAGCCAGTCGAGGCACACAAGAGCATCCCGGACCCATGGGAGGAGGATAAAATGGATATGAGCTGTCTCGAGCATGACTCGGTTGATCATGAGCCGGATTTCAAGGCGGATGCTCAATACTCTCAATCGATGGGCCCAAATAATGATTTTGGAGTTCCAACTTTCGAAAACAAGGGTATGGATATATCGGAAGCTGCAACTCCTCATCAGGAGGCGAGACAGAAGCCTTAAAACTTTTTGGAGACTGCATCAAGCTCGAGGACTACATCGGGAGGTTCGAAAAACCGAACACCTCACCAGTGGACTTTGAACCCCAATCAACGACGCTGTTATCCCTCACCTCCACTTCGGCTCGCTGTCAGTACGCAAATTCTGGTGGGATGTTCAAGGGATCCTCGCCAAAAGAAGGAGAGAGAAGAAGCCAGACTCGTCTGTTCCAACCAGCTTGGAGGGTCAGCTTTTATTCCGGGACATGTATATGGCAGCTCACCAGTGTCTTTAACCTTGGCTCAGTGCTCTCCAGCCAAGGGAAATATGAAGAGGCGTAATCGATGAATTTGAGCGACATGTAGACGTGTCTAGATGTGAATATTACTGGAGGATCATTAAGTTATTTGTCAGGAAAATGGTGATCAGCATCGTATTGACCCAAACGGTACCTCTGGGATTCTAGAGGATTCGATACCAGGTATTCTCGAGGCTATTTTAACCCCCTCGATCCCAGTAGATAGGAGACAGGAATCAACACTCTTTTGATCTCATCATTTTGGGTAGTTCCCCTTTTTGATTCCGTTGCGCCAATCGCCTAGTACATCCATTGTTGTTGGTATCACCAGCTAGGTACCGTGTACACAGTTAAGTGAACAGTGTTTATGCTCCTAAAGCGAAAGTTGATTGATTCATGTAGATAGATGTGTTCGTTCCAGGTCATCTCAGGTTCCAAGATACCCCTTAATCCCATGCACGGACACTCGGCGGTCACAACACCGGAGCCGCAGCTCCGCGCAAGAATGCGTACACCAAGAACGGGACGTTATGTCCCGACAATTGTATTTCCCTAGCTATACAGGATATTCCTGTTATTCTGCGTGCCGAGTAACCGAGCCACCTTGGACGGCTGTGAGCTTGGGAATAAGGTGAAGCTAGATCTCGCGGGCGACGCTGCCCGGCGTTGTGGCATTGGAGGTGGCGCAGGCGCTTTCAGAAATCCCTATATCATATCAGAAGTTCTATATCAAGACATATTTCGGATAAGTCCTACATTTGCGTCCGGGACACGGAGATTGTCCAATATCTTTGCCCTTCTGGCCAGCAGTGAAGGTCTCTCGTTCTTGTTGACAACGTCGCTGAACATGACACTATATCGCTCCATTTGGATATCCGGGATGTCGACACTCAGCAGCCTTTGAACGGGTGGTTCCTCTGGAGGCGCTTTCCTCCCGCTCAGTGAAAACTTCTGAGAACGTGGAGGGCTTTGATTAACGCCGCCCATGATTGTCTTAGGGTCTACCTCAAAAGCCGGCCACTCTTCCAAAGAATTATTCCTTTCCTTGGGCTTGTTGGACTTCTCGGGTTGCTGAGCCAAGCTTCCATGTAGTTGATTTGATGGCGATGTAAGTGCATTCTTTGCCCTGAACATTCCCCGAATCTTCTTCCACTTGCTCTGTTTGTAAGCCTGGGGGCTTTGTGTCATTCGCTCTGGCTCGAAGATTGCTGTATCGAACCGAGGCGGCGGTAAAGGTTCATCTTCGTTGATCATGCCTGGGCTACCCAGTGCAACTCCTATCATATACTGCTCGGTCGGTCCGTTGCTAGATGGAATGACTTCATACAGTGGCGATGTCACTTGAAAGTCGAAATTCGCACCAGGGCCTGGCGGTGGTCTCATAGAGCATGTCGACTTGGACTTTTGTGAGTCGAATCCTCATGTAGTTTTCCGCGTTTGGATTGCCCATGTCTTTGATGTGTCTACAGATTCCAGCGATCCTTTGTCTTGCAGACGACCCTGGTGAAACACCCACGAAACTCCACAATCGTTCAGCTTGCCAGTGATTGACCTGTGATTCCAAGTGGGCAAGTCTTGGGGGAAAAGACGGTCACCTAGTTCCATAGCTTGTCGAAGTTTGTTTGTACTTAAATCCGGAAACAATAGTATCATGTTTTGAGCATGGTCTAGGGGCGCAACTTCAGGGACCTGGGCAAGTTGCAAGCTTCAAGGGAAAGAGACTGACTAGCGAATTGATTTCCCTCAGCAGGGTCATCAACCATATGTGGACTTGAACATTGCTCAGCAGCTTGGGAGATGAGCGCCGCTGGCTCTGCCAGTGGTGGACTCATGCCAACGCCATTCATATTTTCGGGCGTATTATGTAGCGTAGAACTTTCTAGGCCAGTTGCCGGTCGCGGCGTATAATCGAATGTGGACTGGGTCGGGTGCAAATGTGCGGGTCTTGGCACATCTAGCAACTGGAAAGGATCGAGATCCGTCGGAGTCGAGAAATCAGAGCCTAACGTATTGGTTCTTACGTCTGGACTGGGAACAGACTGGGGGTTGGATACGAGGTTGTTTCCAAAGGCTGTGATTTTGGCGGATTAATCTCCGATTTCGAAGGTATGGGCGAGATACCGAGATCGTAGGTGAACTCACTGAACTCACCCCAGCCAGTGGCTTCCGTCGTGGGATCTACAGATATAAAATCAGTACATGCGGTGTTGAATAGCTTTTGCCGACTACTAGCTTTGCTGTGCATTCCTCACAGCGAGATCATACAACGCAGTTATGCTTCGAAGCAAATGGCTTTTATGGAGGAAGGAAGTGGGGCCTCGCGAGTGATACAAATTGAAATAGTCGTCTCGCTATGGCGACTGTACTTTGAGGATCGGAAGCAGGACGGAATTTATCTCGTACTGACGAGGCAAATCCAGATACCTTCGAGTCGGCGCATGTTTTGGAGACAATGCGTGAAACCAACTGAAAGTGCAACATTTTCGTTAATGCCTGAAGCACCAATTGACTGTTGGTCAAGAGGTGTACTCCACTCTCCCGGGAAACCGTAGGGCTGCGTTGAAGACGAGGGATTGGATTGGCGGGAACTGGTTGGTTTCCCAGTCTTCTGCAAAGGCGCGCACTTGGGAAAGAGAGGAGAGATCGAGACGTAGGAACTTAATTGTCGAAGTGTTCATTTAACGTTGCGCTATCCTTTGTATCCATTCAAATGCAATTGCGTTGGCCAGACCAATAAATTGGGTCGACGCTTGAAGTAGATCCAGGATTTTCTGATCATGCCCCATAGCATCAGCAATGCGGGATGCTATTCCTGGAAGCCAGAGGATAATGTACAGTGTCGGATAAATCTTGAGGGCTCTAATTTTCCGAAAGAGAATCTCGTGTTGCTTTCTCCTGAGACCTTTGGTCTCAAAGTCCACCCTACTCGTAGGAAGAGTCGCGCCATTCGTAGATATATCCGCGTTGGAAAAGGAGTCAGGGTCGAATTCGTTTTTCAAAGGTCTAGCGGAATCGTGGGAAGACCTATTAAGTCGGCCTTCAGAGAGATCTATTAGCTAGGTTTCTGTTCATCCATATTCAAGTTATAAGTTACCTTTCCTGGAAAGATTTTCCGCCCTTTCGACACCTAACTTATAATGATTTTCAGTGGCATCAACGGTTATTCCCATTGGAGGACTTGGGTTCATTGGTATTGAAGAAGGTAATTCGTCATGGGTACTCAAATCGTTGCTATTGCCGCTCCAGGGTGGATAGTTGACCAGATGCCGAAGGTGTATGTGAACAATCACGCACTGGCAAATGAGGAAGATTATTATAGCGAACCGCCATGCATGCGCAAGCACGTATCGCAAATACACGGGATGGTCTTGGATCCAGCACCAGTTCCCACTGACTGGGTGGATGTAACCCTTTATTAGGGCCACAGAACCTATTTTAGGTCAGAAGAGAGATAGTGCGGCGGCCGAGGTCTTACTAGTGATAATAGGTAATATCCAGACACATCCAACCTGACCAATTTGGCGCCTAACAGTTTGCTTTATGACTGTACGAGGACACAAAACCATGACGAGAGTCAAAATAGCGATTGATAAGGTGGAACAATCCACAGCCTAAGAGTGACCTGTCAGGAACTAGGATTTAGTGTAGATGAAGAAAGACGAGCTAAAAATGCTCAAAAGAGAGATACTGGGAGGAAAACTAACCTGCACAGAAAGTTGTCCGATAAATCCATTTATGGTACAACCAACGCCATCAGCCAGGGGTTTGTTCTTGGTCACGATAACGAGGCCAGAAATGCTGTTATTCAAAGCATTTGCAAAGTCTGCAAGTTCCCCTAAATATCAGTTATCTATCATCAAGGAAAACGGACATGAGAGATAGATATGGACAATTACTTGCAAATAGAAGATTTATAACCAAAGCGTTATGGAAAGGCCGAGGGGTAACCGGCCAAAAATGACGGCTGATTATGAAAGCGATACCTGCGCTAGACAGAATGCTCCCTGAGAGGGTTGTCGCTGAAATCGCAAGATCCATTGACATAGAAATTTGGGATTAGACATAAACGTACCCATGCCCCTGTCTGTGGCAGCAACTTGAGATATATAGGTCAGTGAAAAGCTCTAGAGAAATGTAGTTGAGTCATGGGTTCCGTAATACGTTTCCGGCGCCACCTTTGATTCCCATCGCTGAAACACAACATCCACCACAAAACGCTTTTCAACTTTACTAGCTCTGTCTAGCGTGGTGCTCAGACACTTAGAACACCTCATTCCCCCAGGAAATCAGCTTGAACCGGCAAAAAATGTCATGAATACGAGGAGGCTATAAAGCTACACCAGAAGGTCTGTGCGAATGTGTGAATTGTGGCGAGGAAAACGAGTCAAAGACCTGGAAGTAACTGGATGTGCTTGGATGTAGGCAATTTGCAAACGGTCTGCCATAGCGCAAGGGGCTCTGTATGGACTGTAAACTTGACTAGATACATACATACTGTCAGTAATTTTGTGGCAGATCGGATGCCTGACCCATGTTCTCGAGAATATCTTTATTATTGTGATTCAGGAATACTGAGAAGAAGGGGATCGGTTAAAAGGAATTTACTAGGTTATGCTTTTAATTGGCTATCGATTATCTTTTTGGGGCGGCCCCAGAAGATCCCAACAAAACCCCAGAAAAATCTCAAATAATCCTAGAAGTACCCCAGAAAGCCCCAGAGAAGTCCCATAGTACCCCATCTCCCACCTTTTATCAGGCTAGGGATCCACAAAAAGTTTCACCCGGTCAGAGCAAGACATCCAATTATACTAGGAACCTAGCCTGAAGGCTAGATCGATTAAAACGGAACCATTGCCCGATACCGCTAGTCGAACAGAACAAGACTATTAGAATAGAAAAACCTTACCCATCAGTTACGGAATCAAATAAGTAGATATCAGAATAATTACCCGTATTCGTACTTCCAGTAGGTATAAATTCTCCTGCAAACAACAAGTTTATATTTCAGCAACCTCATCAACAAAGATCCTGCATACTACCTACACGCCACTAAAATCATCTAAATTCTTCAAATTTTAGTAAAGAATTTAAAACGAGCTACATCCATCCCTAATTTGAGATTATTACCTCAAATTACGAATACCTTCAAGCAGGATCATATAGTACTCTAACAGCAGAATCAACACAAGTGTAAAAAACAGGATTATATCTTATTATTTAGCAGATTTATACACGCCAACGCCTGGATTTTATGCAAAAAGGTGTTTTTTCGGAGACTTTTTGGGGTGACTCAGGGGCATTTTGCGGAAGGCTACCCAAAAATGACAATCTGCATGATAGAAACAATAAGGCCAACCATGGTAGTGGTGAGTGAGTTGAACGTATCATTGAAGGCACTTAGGTTCACGAGGCCTCCCATAAGGCCATTGTCAAACCTATATCTGGTAAGTCACGCCCATTAAGTATTACAAGCAAACGCCCATATACTTACCCAATCTGCGTAAAACCCAGCACCGTCAAGGCCGTCACGGCGGCAAAAGGGCATTCTCTTGTAATTTCATGCTTCAGCTCCAAAGCGAGTGATACAATATATGTCACAAGACGTGTGGGTGCGACCCGGAGAGCCACTAAAAGTCTGTCGTAGAGGAGTAAGTTTTGGACCCGTAGGCCTTTGGGCTTGTTGACTTCCAAAACTAAGTTGAGGACTATTACTATACGGCGCCAAGGTTTGCGACCCCACAATAGCTGGGAACTGTATTCCTAAAAGAGCGGCTACGGAAGCTCTCTGGGGTTAGCGCTGAACTTTACTTCAGTTACCGATAGTCAGGCAGTGGTCTATTGTGGAGACCATCCTACCCGGCAATTGAAGAAGCTCGCTCGTATCATATCTCTAGAAAATAGAGCCGAGTATCGATAAATATTCTGCCTCTACTCCGTATAGTGTCTGGACTCAGTTCGAAGGTCAGCACAATTAGCGTGGTTTCAGTTAGTGTATTATATCAACCAATAGGTTGCAAGACTAAAATCCATGACAGTAGATCTGGCAATCTGGCAAGATCGCCTGGTAGTCAATTAGTCCCGGGTTGCCAGTTTACCCTAGCCCTTTCGTATGCAGCAGCCCTCCGCCCTCCCAGTCATCATATAGAAGGCTGTGCTTACGGCTTAGAGAGCTATTACTCTCCATCACAACGATTATGTTTCTCAATAATGTGGGAGCAAAACTCAAAGGGAGCAAAACTCAATTTACGCGCCAATCCCTGGCCAGCCTGACATCCGCTACGCTGCACCATCTGCCTTCAGCCCCTCTCCATTCAGTGTACTTGAACTCTCCACATGGCGCTTCGCCGCATGGTTGCCTGAACTTTGTTTGTCAGCTCGGACAAGCTTTTCAAAGCATTTTGGGGCGGGGGGCCCATGCACGAGGCATGTTGATATTACATGAATAGTTTAACCGAAGCAGCTTTGGTAGCCTATTCATTAGCGGCCTGTACGTTCTAGCTGGAATTGACTTTTGTGGCGGGATCTGACTTCTGTCTTCGTGGTAGACACTGAACCTCAGCCGCCGATTTACGGTGGCATGGCTGAGACAACGGAGAGTGAAGTCGATAATCCGGCGATTCTCGGCATTTTCTTGATTCCACGTTGGTTGTTTCCCCTCCCCTGAACCCCTATTTTGCATCTAGTCCTTTCCGCTTTGAGCGGTTGGCTGTTAGATCGCCTGGTAGAGAAGCCGAGAGATGGAGAATGGAAAGTAAGGAGAGCGCCAGTATGGTCCGGGATAAGGTCGTCCAGGCGGGATACCCAAGTATATAAGAGAGGAACGGGACAAAAACAAAGTAAAGCCAGTGAAGGGTCGCATCTCTCTATTGTACTTGAAAAAGCTCTGCCGGACTTCATTAACCACGAACCTCCAAAATCTCCCATCTTCCAGACCAATCTTCGCCAGGCTCTAACCTGTGTACTGAACTATTTGCTGGAGTGTGCATCAGCTGAACTTTCCATGGCCGTCAAACCTGCTCAATCTTGGTCTGAAAGCAACGATCAAGCGAGCCTTCCTGGACCAGATGTATTCGACTTCAAGCACCCCATTTGTGCTGCCGAATTCGAAATTAGATTCCCCCTTCTTGCACACGTAGATTGTTTCCCAAACCCTATATCAAAGTACGCTAGGCTAGATTGGATTAACGGCCTTAAGACCCCTGTCAAGCTGTTTTGTCTTGCATAAACAGTATCAAACTGGAAGACGCGCGCGTTGCGCGCATCGGCCCTGAAACGAAGAACTGGAAAGGGGAGACGGAGAGGTGAAAAAAGACATTAAAATGTGTGGATGATATTTGAGTTGCGTTTTAGTTAAGATTGACCAATGAGAGGAAAGATCAGATGACTAATAAATGAAATCGAAGAAAGCAACTAAGAAATCAGTTAAACTCGCTAACAGTTGTTATTTTTCGACTGCGCGAGTATATCGGCATATGAGATTTTCCTTGGCCTTTGAGAGCGTCTCTCTGGAGTGGGAGTGCTAGCACGAGGTAAGGCCTTGACTTCGTCTGCCGTGTCTGGCCACGTCATTTGCGTGCTTTCGTCGTCCTCATCATCTGCAGCGTCTGTTCCAGTTGGCCCAGGATAATGCTGATCCCTGATAGAAGGTTCATTTGGGGGTTTCACTAGGTTAGAAAGGGGTTTTATGAGAGTAGGGAAGCGCACTGCGTTCTTCTTAGGTTACTAGCTCTTCTAGCTTTCACTTATAGATAGCTGACTAGACTAGATCATAAACCCACAGAGGAAAGGGAGAATCCAGCAGTTTTCAATGTGACCTAGACAGAATCTCTGCCTGAGGCAGTTATAAATTGTCAATGCTAGACCTCCGCAAAGCCCATAAATGGGCCCGACCTTTAGGCCCATAGCCCAACCAGCAGTGGGCTGTGGGCCTAACCTCTATAGCCCGCCCCAACCCATAGCCCATGAGTGGGGGCCCATGAGGCCCCCAATATAGCCCATTTCTATGCATAACTACGATCTTGGCGCTCATAAAACCGCTGATTAATGCCTGTTTTTTACGCATGTTCCAGTCTGTAAGCCTTTACAAGGCATACATCGGCCCGACGTTTTACCAGGCCTGATCTAGTATTTCAACTCCCAATCCGGGGTTCAACTCCCCCAAGAATCAAGATCTCAAGATCCAACGGCGACGACATAGTAATTAAGGTCGTAGATGAAGCCAGCTACAGTAGGCACTATAGTTTACCGGCGTCATCCAAAAAACAATCCAATTTCACCAAGTTTTCGTAGTATTCTAGTACTTAGAGAGTTCCAAAGTGTCAACATGTAGAGATATATATCTCATATAATTAGAAGTAGGTGCATGTTTCTGTTGAACTGTAGATTCAAGGGTCAAATCTATGAATTATAGGTTTATAGAGTTGAAATTTATACCAAAAGATAGCCAATCTCTCAGACTTAACGTCTGTCTTCACAGGAACGTAATATTCTGGGGATTACAGAGATATGAGAGGTTTGAAGATATCTCATGAGCCATGGGGTGAGATGTTTTGGGCGAACAAATTGTAAAATGGGCGGGGAGATGGGTTATCCATGGACTTTTCTTGGGCTTTGGATGGGCTGAATTCACTGCATATGCATGATCTAGCCAATCAGATGCTAGAATCAAGATATTCCGTTTTAATGTCGACTGCTACGGTGATCTCTGTTTACAATATCTGTTTGCTACGGCGTCGATACGTCGACAGTTCTCTCACTAAGAAGGTATGTCGATTTCTTCCTCCTGAAGCTATTCCCCTGAAGCCCTTCATCCAATTTTGAACCTACTATCAAGTTGTCATCCTGATCATGTCGCAAAGCCAGGAGTTTAGATCCTCCCAGTTGGGCCTGTTCGACACTGAGCCCGACAATTCGTCAATTGCTACGCCTTCTCTTTGCCCAGCTACTCCGTCCACCTCTCGGCAGGTTGATAGCTTCTCGTTCGTTGAGCCGTCTGTTCCTTCGTCTATCGCCCTAGATCCCCTTGAACGCTTCCAACGTGTCGGTCCTGGTAGGAGAGGAGGCCAGTTTTTCCTTTACGACGCGATGAATCACACTGATTGGGTCAACTGGTGGTTGGAGACTGACTATGGATCTAGAAACAAGATCGCTTGGGAGTCACAGCATGGCTCCGCTTCGGAGACCTGGAAACAGTTTGAGCAAGTGGCCCATACGGCGACTGGAAACCCAAAGGTCTTGTGTAAGCGTTGCGATGCAATTCTTGAGCACCCTTATACTACTAAGAAGGATGCCAATGGGAGGGTTGGTCGTCATGGCACGACAACAATTACCCGTCATCTTCAGACCTCAGCCTGCCAAAAGGCTACAAGTGGACGCCGGCAGAGGGCTGAATTGACGAGGTTCCTTCAAACGGTATACTATCATACCTAGCTCTACTAGACCCTACTAACTAGCATCATGATCAGGGTAGTCATAGCCAGACATTCTCGCAAGAAGGTTTTGAGAGTAAAATCTTGGAGTTTATTACTACTAACCGGCTTCCATTCCAAATCGTTGAAAATCCAGCATTTCGTGAGCTCATCGCAGAGGTAAGTCCGTCAGACGCCAGTCCGTAGGCGTCAAATCCCCCAAATCCTCCAAATCCGCCGTCTTTACCAATCAGCCTCTATTTTCCTCGTCACCTAACTAAATCTTAAGTCTTGAATCTAGGCACAATCCGCCCTAAGCCCTCCGATCGTGCCCTCCGCTGATACAATTCGACGTCGCCTGTCTGGCCGTGTTAAAGAACGACAGCATGATACACTCAGAATGCTTCCAGAACATGCAAAGATCTCGATTGCGTTAGACTGTTGGACATCTCCATTTCAGCAGGCATTTATGGCTATTACTGGCTATTTCATCGATGCCGAATGGGTCTACCGTGAGGTGCTACTCGGCTTTAAACCCCTTCATAGTTCGCATACAGGTGCAAACCTAAGTGCTATTCTGATGGAGACGCTTACCGAACATGGCATTAAGGGCCGAGTCTTTGGAATAACCACCGATAACGCATCGAATAATGAGACTCTGGTTAAGGCACTACAACAGTCTTTACAACAAGAGCCTTCGGCTTTCGGCTACTGGTTTTAACGTCATCCGGGTCCCCTGTCTCGCTCATGTCATCCAATTAAGTCTGAACCAACTACTTCACCGACTTAAAGCATGCCCAAAGAATGAACAAGCCGAGACTGTCTGGACAGAGGAACAACAGATTAGCCTTGCTAAGGCGAATGCGGAGGCCAGGTCTAAGAAACGGGACATTGCGCATACCTTAAAGAGGATACGATCTCTTGCTGTTTATATCCGCGGGAGCCCTCAGCGTCGAGATCACTTCCTCAAAGTCCAACACGACCTCGACAAAGGCCAAGGCAAAGTTCCAGGGCAAGGACTTATGCCGATCCAGGACGTCAAAACTCGATGGAATTCAACGTTTCTGATGCTACGCCGGGCGAAGAGACTCCGTACTGCTATCAATGAATACTGTCGTCAGTTCAACTGTACAGAATTCGAACTTGATGATGAACAATGGCGCCAAATTGACTATCTGATCTATCTCACAAGGCCATTCTTTGACTTTACGCTCGCCCTTTCGAAGACACGAGAGGCGACGTCGTTTCTTGTCTTCAGGATCTATAACCAGCTCTTTGAACACCTTGAGAAGTGCAAGTCGCAGCTACAACGAAAACGTGTTCCATGGAAACAGCAGATGCTTACCTCCCTCGGAGCAAGCCATTCAAAACTGTCGGAGTACTATAAGAAGACGGATCATATGCGCGGGCATATCTATGCGGTTTGTACGATGCTATCGCCGGATAGTAGATTCCAGTTCTTTTTATCTGATGACTGGGAGGATGCCAAAGAGATCCGTGAGCAGTATCGAGTGGCTTTCCGTGAGGCACTTACTCCTATCCAGGAGCGTCTTACTACTTTAAATAGCCCGCAAGTGTCTTCCTCTGGATCGATGCCAAGATCCTTCCTTCTTGGCCTGATGGCTCCCCCGAAGTCTCTCTCCAAACGCAAAGGCAAAGCTGGTAAAGCAACGCTAGGCCCGACTAAAGATGATGAGATGACGCAGTATCTCGACGGCAGTAAGTTAATCTCTATGTTTATTCTTTCTTGAGAGATGGTTTTTCGGCCGAAAACCCATCCCTATCTTCATGATACTAATTTCTTACAGGTTTAACTATATCTGATGAGCCGCTCTCCTTTTGGAGAGAGAATCAATATCGCTTCCCTGCTATTGCCGCACTTGCAAGAGATTACCTTGCAATTCCAGCCACAGGTGCTGGAGTTGAACGTCTGTTTAACACTGCACGCGATATCTGCCACTATCGCCGGGGCTCTTTGAAGGCGCAAACTATCGAAGAGCTGATGTTGTGCCTCTGTACGTCAAGGTTTGATCTTGAAGTGCAAGAGGCGAAGGAATTTGAGCAGTTCTTTGGCTCTGATGAGATTCAGATCCTGGTGGAGGAGGCTCAGGCGGCTCAAAAGCCAGGTGATGATGCCGAGGAGCCAGCTGAGGTGCTAGCTGTCGTCGACGTTGATGCGATCAGTGATGCTGAAGAGCAGGGTGATAGATCCGGTGATCTGATAGATGTTGACGATGACGATGACGATGCTACTATCGCTGCGGCACCGTCTCATGCGGCACCGTCTCATGCGGCACCGTCTCATGCGGCACCGTCTCAAGTGCGGACATCAGGGAGGAAGAGGAGGCATGTTGAGGATAATTTGTATGAGCATTATTAGCATGTAGATAGTTTTACCTCTTGGGATCTAATCAATCGATCTCATCAGTTGATCTCATCAGTTAATCTCATCAATCTCATAAATCAGTGAATTGCGTCGATTTCCATGAGATCTCAGTCAATTAGGGGCCTCAGGTGGTAATTGTAATACTCAAAATTACTAGGAAGGTCTACATAACTTATGCAAATGCCAAGAATTGGCATGTTTGCAATGTTTGGGGCCCATTTGGGGGCCCATTAAACCATATTGGGCTTCTACCTTAGGCCCATAGCCTACCAGTGGGCCTAATGCCAGGCCCAAAACCCGCCCCATTTATGGGCTGGGGTGGGTTGGGCTATGGGCTTTGTGGGCCGGTGCGGAGGTCTAGTCAATGCAAGTTCATGAATACTGGAAGAGAACCGGAGAAATGGATACTCCGAATACGCGGATTGGTCATTAGTGAATAGCATAAATAGCTTGAAATTGGTAGTAATAAAAGACAGAGTCATCGAGATCTTATTGGTCGGATGAAGTACGGCTTTTGAGAGTTATGAGCCCGGATCGCCAAGAATAGGACTGCTTCCAGCAATTGAAGCTATTCACAAGCTGAATAAGACCCCTAAAAGCGGAAAATCCGAATACCCCTGAATCCTCCGAACACCCTCAATTCGACCAAATACCTCCGAAATCACCTGCGTCCAAGAGAGGAAGCAGCAATGGAGTCAGCATCGATACTCTCCGCCCTTAGAAGCGATAAATTGAAAGACTCGTCCCAATGGCGAGCCTGGCATAAGCGAGTGAAGGCATTCGCAGTGCAAAGAACAGTCTGGGATCTCTGTAACCCAGATACAACATCACATCCGATACCTTTATCGGAGCCAATTGAGCCTGAATACCCTCAATCGGGAGATCAGGAAGAAAAGAAAGAATGGAGAGACCTTCTTGAGGTCTACAAGATTAAGGCGAATCGCTGGGAAAAGCAGCGGAAGGGTCTGAACGAGGTGAATGAGTATATCATCACCTACCTAGACGCATCCTTGCGAGACGTTGTACTAGAGTATGAGACTCCGTACGAACGCTTGGTGTATCTAAGCAAGCGCTTTGCTAGATCCCACGCGTATAAGGAAGAAATTCGCATGAAATGGAGAGCTTTCGCTACCCAAAAACCCATCGGAGATGTCGAAAAATGGCTGATTTCCTGGGATGAAATGCGTGAGCAAGCAGTGAGCCTCAATTTGAGCGAGGCTGCAAGTGCGAATAATGACTTTCTACAAGCCACAAAGGAAATCTTGCCAATCTGGTGGCAAGCAAAATATCAGGAGATCGTGATGAATGGTGGATCGGTTGATACTCGAGATCTGATTGAGTCCTTCAGGGCAATGTATCGAGAGATCGGACCAAATGCATTAGCACCGGAATCAGCACCATTAAAAGGGTCTTTCTCTACCTGGCAAGGCCATCAGGAAGCAAAAAAGGAGGTCAAAAACATGCCGTTCGAAAAGAGACCCTGCCCTTGTGGAAATAAGCATCCCCGCCATCATCCGACGACATGCTACATTCTCAATGAAGCAATCAGACCAAATGGATACGTGCCTAAACAGGAGGCCGTACAGAGGGTCGAGAAGGCGCTAGCATCAGACCTAGCGTGGAAGAAATGGATCTATGAAGCCATTGAAAAGGCGACTCCAAAGCCGTCTAATGCTATACAACCGCTACACTTCGGAAATATGGCGTTTTCAAGCCAAGCAATCGGACCGGCAGTAGCATCACTCCGAAACCGATGGATCCTCGATACTGGATCGGGTGTCCATGTCTGTAATGAGGAGAGCAGATTCATCAATCTCACTCCGTGCAATGAGATGCTAGCCACGGGAGATGGCAAGACAGCTGTTAAAGGTCGCGGCACCGTGAAACTCACCGGCGTGGACCCGATAACGAGAGAAGAAAAGACTATCACCCTAAGCAATGCATGCTATGCACCTGGCTTCCATGTGAATCTCGTGTCATACGCCCGTCTGAGAGAAAAGGGAGGCACCTGGTCAGAGTCTAAAGGGTATATCCAGGATCATGAAGCAATACCGATCGTCAGCCTCCGTCTATGGCATCATATCGGCTTATGGGTCTTTGATCAGCCGTATGAGGCAATTGGTACGACAAATGCCGTCAGATCATCCTCGACCCCACAACATAAAACCGCCTCAGCCGAAATGTGGCACTGACGACTAGGTCATGTCAATGACAGAGTAGTCCAGCAAGTGCCGGAAATGGTCGACGGAGTAAGCATTGGAAAAGCGGATAAGGCTAGCGAGATATGCGAGACATGTCAGCTAGGAAGGTCAAACCGCCAAGTGTCTAGAAGGCCAATTGGACGTACATTCGGACGTCTTGGAAGAGTGCATTTTGATCTAATTCACCTGCCGAAAGCTTACAATAAGCATCACTGGATATCGCACTTTTACATCGATGGTATCAGATTTCACTGGCTGATGACCCACGAGTATAAGCCAGAATGCCAATTTGCCATTGACCACTTCGTCAAGTTGGCTAAGAATTGGTGGAACTTGCCGATCAAGGCATTCCACTACGACAATGAGGCCTCTGCAGGCCGAGCATCAGAGAGAAGCTTAACATCGGACGGGATAGTGATCTACCACAGTCCACCAGCACATCCAGAGATGAATGGATAGACTGGGCCATGCGGGAGGCAGAATGGACCGTGCGGGAGGCAGAATGGACCGTGCGGGAGGTAGACTGGACCGTGCGGGAGGTAGACTGGACCGTGCGGCAAATCTTTACCCAAGTCTCAGAAAGCTTTTATTGAAAGTTTTGCCTCCACTAAGAAAGACAAACACTTCAAGAAGTCTTGTGATTGGGTATAACGAAAAATTTCGGACACATTCATAGGAGACTGCATGTATGACTTGCAATGCAATGTATATAAGCAAAAGCCACGGTATCCCTATAATTTCACACTAGGACTGCATCGAAAACATATTTTAAATTTACAACCCCGACACTGGTATAAAATGGCTTAACGTGATTACTCCGTGGAATATTCGAAACCTACGTAAGCTTTGAACTGTGTTCATGCTGTCTACTATCCGTGATCTTACACATAATCAATAAACAATACTCCTAATAGCCCGCGATGGCGCGGGTTTTATCGAGAAGCTGTCTACAGAAGCAATATTTTTAGAGATGTTGCCATACCTTGATTCAGAACCGACCCTCAACCACCGGAGTCCAGCTGTGGTGGCTGAATTTGAGCGAGCGTTTAGGAATTTTTGAAACAATATAAACCGAAAATTAGAGTGCATTCTCCAAGAACCTTTTGAGCCATTTAGAGAAAAACCAAGCCTTCAAATTTGGTAAGAAGAGAGACGGACAGAGCAGCATTTAACATTGCTAAGAGATTGCAAAGACTTGTCAAGGTCAAAGGTCTTTGATTGTCAACAACATTTATGTTTGCTTAATAGTAGTATTCTCGCTACTTCTAGAATTCCTACGTCGTGTACTTAGTCTGTCACCTTTGCTTGGTCTCCAGATGTATTTTCTCACTTCCAACTCTATGCCTTATGATAGTGTAGGCTCTGTCAGCATACGTCGAAACTTTTGTCTGATATTGATGCGCCTTTTCTTCTGTCCACCCATTGGGTTGCCTCGTCATTATTGCTATAAACACTTGGCCTTCAACCATCATGATATAATAGTGCCAGTTTTGCCCATCAGAAATTTGACTTCCTGGCCCTGGCATCGATGCAAGCAAGCCTGCATAAGTCACTGAAATAAAAAGTATTTAGTATTACCCGACAATGTAGTCAATCATACCACTTTTAGAGCTTTCTAAGTTCTAAATAACAACAATCATTTATACTACAGTTTGTTGAATTACAACCCTATGGTGCGCTTGTGGATAAATGCTCGACAAGTTGTAAGGGTCATTGATTCGTCGTTGAATGCAGGAGGCCCATAATACAAAATGCCTACAATGCAGGAGGCCTTTGATGCAGGAGGCCCATAGTGCAAGACACCTGTTATGTAAAAGGAACTCTATCGGGTAATATATTATGGAAGAAAATTCAGGATCGTGTGGTAATAGGTGCCGTGGTTGTGTCTTGCACGTTTTCGATAAAGTCGGGACGCATAGCTTAGCTTTTATTTTCCGCAACTCAACGGTTGTGACGCTACTCTCATGATAGGGCCTTCATGGACTGATCATGCGGGTTGCTTTGAAGCGAAATTCACTCACAATGAAACCTGTGGAGTGGATCACATTTTCATCGTAGATCGACAATGGTCGATACAACAGCGGTGAGAACAATACGCCGACAATGGTAGATTTGCTTTTAACATTATGTCAAATTGGTATATTCGACCTAACTATAGTAGAGGCTAAGATAAGATGATAAGCGCCCTTACATCGTGTGTATATCAGTTTTCTGCTCGTGCAACTTGTATTGCAGGCGGAAATCGAAGGCAGTACAGTTTGCATAAAGGGCGTCGGCCTGTTGATTGAAACATTTTCCTTAATTCATAAGCCGGTCCCTAGAATCTTCGCAACCTAACGCAGCTAGTATTAGACCCAAAACAAGCTCCCGCACAAACTAAGCCAAATCCCACAGCAACCGACCGTCTGTCAACCTCTACATTATGGCGCATGCTCCATTCTCTAAGACGATGACTTTAGACGACACATTGTACCTGTTCCACCACATATTTCTCCCACCAAAGCTTCCCCAGGCAAAAGATTACAATGCGCAACATGAACATCTTTTGCTCGACAGTGTCGTTGATGCGCTACGGAGCTTCACTGATTACGTTCCGACCGCAGATACTACGATCCTGCGTAAGGCTACTGAGATGATAGCTCGCCTAAGAAAAGCGCATGGCCATCGCGGCGATGTTGATGAAAAGCAGCTCATGAGGGTTCTGACAGAGCTACCCATTTGTGGTAAGTATTGCAACGCGCGAATCAATGCGAAACTTTCTAACCAGGTGGTAGGCGGATTCCTCCCCATTTACGTTCGGGAGCAAAACGCAGGCATCTTCTTGTAATGGCATAGCGACGCGATATATGTCGAATCATTTGAGTTATCAGCTCGCAATAAGGCCATTATGACAACAGCGGGACGGCTACGCCGTACTTTTCCTGGCCCTACCATGGCTATGGAAAGGGCAGCATTCGAGGAACCTGGACTCAAAGAGTTCATGGCGCAAACAATTTCAAGGATGAGTCACCAGCCTGTTGCTGGTACAAAGCCAAAGATCAAGAAATCTGAACAGCAGCATGATGAGGACAGGGACACCACACATCCCAAAATGGTGACTGAATTTCTAATGTCATCTCTCCGTCCGCGATGCACAGACAAAACGACGGTACAGATTCAGAAGAACACTCGAGAGGAGGTGATGTGGCTTAATTGCCGATCGCCGTGGCGCCGATCTGCATTATGGCTCCTGGTGCGCGTGGCGCCAGCCTACGGAGGTTAATAGGGATCACGAGTGCAAGAATGACAAATGGTGGCTTTTGTCGGGCAGAATTCCCGCTTGGCCGACTTAGAGGTAGTGAGAATAGTTATGCTGGTACCAGTCTAGCCTTATTAAACCTAGCGTAATACGAAGTAACGTCGTCTATGCCCAATTAGGCTTTAGTCTATCCAGCGCTCACAAATAGACCTAACGTCGGCCAACTCGTCTTCCTACCCTTCCCTGCCTATAAGGCACTAAAACAAGCTGAATTCTTCCAAATAACATGTTTTCGCTAAACAAGCACCTGTCTCCTCTTTCTGACTAGTCAAGACACGCAAATTGAAGTTGATTGAGTCTCAAAATCGAAAAATAACGCGAAATGACATATACTCTCCAAGTCCTTCCACTCCGCCATCTCTGTCTTATGCTAATTACCCCCTGCTTGCCCTCCAGATCTCCGAAACAGGCCCTGACTCAGTCATTCTCTCCATATCCGACTCTCGCAGCTGGTATCTCCGCCGGGTACGTGGTGGAGAGATCCCTGGCGGCACACGAGCTCGCTTTCGCCGCTGCGGCAGCGGTGCCGGTGGTGCTGGTGGCGGAGTGGCCTCCACAGCTCTCTGCGGTGATAATGACCTGATAATTGCTCCTAGTGATGGGAGAGATGATGGGATAGATGCCTCTGACGGCGGAGGAGATGGCGCTGGAGCTCCTGCTGCCACAGGAGCTTCAGCTTCAAGCTTTATCGTCACCGGTTCCGGTCTTTTCCTCTTGATAATCAGGAAGACCTCATAACTATCCTTGATCTTGGTAAATTTCGTACAGAAGTCTGTGAGGAAGCTGTTCATGATCTTCCCGCATGCCTAGGAACCAAGGCTCCTTTTTATTTTTAACTGCAGTTGCAAATCGAAATGTATCTCCCTCCTCACGTGTGTAATCCTCAGGGTCGAGCTCTACTAGAAGCTCGTTTTCGATGAAATCGACGAAGCTACTAATAGTACCCGGCGTAAGGATTGGAGTAACTGTAGCTACTCATAACGAGACAAGTTAGTATATCTCTCTTAGCTGCGGGATCTCTCCATACTTAGCTTTTCAAGCCTATCTGGCTTTCCCGATGCTAAGCACCAATAGAGATAGCAGTGGACGATTAATGAGACTGTCGCTGGCGCTGTAGGGACTTGAAGTCGCCCTCGGCCGAGGCGGCCACCTCCGGAGCTTCTCCCACCAATAAATTGGCGCTGAATCGATCGCTGTTGGATCTGGCGCTGCCGGATCTCATTTGTCGTCCCCGATAAGGCCTGGAAGCGTGGTTCAGGGGTAATTAGGCTTCTCTCGTAAAGGGTCGCCCTAGCCGAAGAGGATAAATTCTGTATAGGAGTTCTCGTGCTATACGTAGGGGAAGTAATCTGGGCAGTGGAGACAGGAGGATAAGTAAAAACATCTTCCCCAGTATCGTGGGACTGAGTATCGCGGTAGTGCGCCATAAAAACACAAATAGGATGTTTTTCGAGGAAGAATATCAGGTACAAAAATAATGTGAACATAGGAGGGAGCCGAGTCAGCTTGGAACAGAACGAAATCCCCTAGTAAAATTAGTACTCAGTTAAGACTTTATGACGAACTGAGGCATGGATATCTTACCACAACGAATCCACGGATAGGCTTATTTAGCGTCGGCGCCTTCCCCTATTAGTTTCGTATGGTAATCCGGATAGAGCCGGAAGTATAGCGCCGTGATAACCTCGTGTTTTGGCGTTGAGACATATATACGTAAGAAAGTTTATATATCGAATTACCTCCGTCGATCCCCTTCTTCCTAGATACTAATTGGCTATCCTAAAATCCTAAGAGCGCTATGGCACTCGCTGATCGGCCTGTGTTTGGATATTGGGCCGAGATGCTGTATAGCGGCGCTGAAAATTAGCTTTCCTGTGCCTCTCCAGGCTCCCAATCCCACGCGCCGAGGGGTTTTGTAGTGAGGCGGAGCACTGGATACTCATCCAATTGGTCATGGAGAAGGGCACGGCGGCGGAGTTCGAGATATTCTGCACGGTAAGGATGACTAACTTCCACTGGCGCACGAGACGGGGGTCCTCAGGATTGAAGTCATTCCCAGGCCCATAAAGCTCGGCTCCAATCTCCTGAAGCTGCTGGTGGCACCAAGCCAGGACGTCAAGGGGTAAATATTCATCTTTATCCCAGTCCCGGACGTCCTCCTGTAGCTCGCGAAGCAGCATAGGATCAACTGCACGCTGGTAATCGGGCTTAGATGCATTAAAATAATTCATAAAGGGCTTCCCGGTAACAGCGTTCGGCCGTGACTTTTGCTTTCGGATATTATGAATATTCCAGGTCTTAGCGTACTCGCTAATAACCCGGCGGAGTGTAGGCATATAGACCGCAAGAAGGGCGACTTGCTCAGGGATAGAGCCGGAGAAGAGACCTATAGAGGATTAGCGGCAGCAGCGGATAGTGGGCAGGATAACTTACCTTGTTCCTGGAGCTCCCGGAAATACTGGTAATAGAGGAAAGTACATGACTTAGATAACTGCGCCCACCAAGCCTCTATTCTCTGGTTATCTGTGCTTCGTCCTAGCCAGAAACAGTCTCCATGGGCAGCCTCTGGATCGAAAACCTGCCGCAGCGCCCATTGTGCATCCCCAATTAGGGATGTCTCCGAGCCGAGGTCAGACCGAATAATCTCCGGTTGGTAGCAGAGGTCGGCGATGGTGTCAAGAAACTGAGAGAGAACGCTCACTGCTGTACGAGAACTAATTCCCACGTATATCCAGAGAATATACCGAGAGTACCCATCAATAGCGGCATAAACCTCAACTCCGAACTGCGCTAGCTTCATATAACCATCCACATGCCACACGAAATTCGGCCCAGGGCACCAATACTCGCCGCGGGAGCGCTGGAGATCGTATGATCGGCGGAGGAGTGAGTCAGGGCGAAGGGAGCGGTAGACTTCGAATACTCGGTGCTGTGGGAAAAGAAAACCATGACGGCGAAGGTGGTGATAGAGAACGCGACGCCCATAACCTTCGGCATCGCCAATCCCAAGCTCCTCGGTCAAGATAACCTCGATTTCGAGCCGCTGCTGCTGCCTCTGAAGCGGGCAGTCTGTACGAAGCTGAATTCCAAGCTGTTTTCGTAACCTTTTAAGTGTAGGTTCAGAGACCTGGAATCCCTCCTTTTGTAGCACTTCGAGTGTCTCTTTAGGAGATAAACCGGCTTCGGTAACTAGCGTGAGAAGGCGAGCGTGCAAAGCTTCATTTTGGCTGGGTAGTTCGCGTCGCAGGCCCCAGGAAGAAAGGCGAGTTTTGAGCGTGCGAAGTGAGATATTGACGCCGTAGCTTTGTATGATGGTCTGGATATTGGCAATAGGTGTATTCTGAGAATATAAGAGAGTAATCTCCTCCCTATAAGACTCTAGGTTAATTGGAGGGCGTGGCATGGTAAAAATAGAGGTTATTCATACGAGCCCAAAATAGTAGGAATTATACTGTGTTAAAATCAATAGAAAGGATTGCCGGCTACCTGGTCATACGGTCTTATATACACACTACACTAGCGTAACTACTGAGTCGGAGATTTAGTAACGTAATCTACGGGCGAGTGAAACACCGCAAAATACCATATTGAATGCCATATTTTGATTCCTCTATATCTCAACCACTAGCGGTTTATTCTTGTTAAAATTTGAAACAACAGTTTTCCAAGCAAGAGCAATAATATATCTAGATTTTGAGCTAGTCAGACCATTATTTCGACACTTTACCATAAAATACAGCGTAGTTTTGATATTGAGACATCAATATATATATATCTCCTATTTCTTAAACTTTCTATGCTGCACCACTAGGTCACAAATGCTATTTAGGTTATACGAGCTTTTTATGCTATCCGAAAGAGCTATATTTTTGGAGATATGAAGTTGTTATTTATCGCATTTAGTATGGAGTTTTGGGATATTTCACACGCCCGTGTGTTTCACTCGCCCGTGGATTACGTTATTCCGACCTAGAACTACAGTGACTGGACATAAGTTTCTACACCCCGGCCAGCTCACCGTCTCTATTGATTTATACCGCCTACCTAAAGCGCGTAGTATAGAACCATGCTAAAAATAGTAAGCGACGCAAACCTAGGATGGGAGCATTTCCTTGAGACGATTCCGCAGCGGATGGAAGCTATTATTGGGAGCCAGAGGCGGTATACACCGTATTAGATTCCATAGTATGAATTCATGGAGGTTTTTGACTGGCAGTATATTATATAATCAGGGGATGGGGCCAGACAGTGTAGAAACTTATGTCCAGTCACTGTAAGTCTGTTCCTCGCCATAGTGGCTAACCTAATTAAGGTAGGGCGAACAGGATATAAAATACGGGCGGAAAAGGAGGCGGTATACAGATTGCCCAATTATATTGGATTCTGGGTTATTGCACTCGTGATCCCTATTAACCTCCGTAAATTGACGCGTTTTTGGATGGGGTGGCGGCTCGCTTGGCAAACACGTTATCTTTACCAACACCAATCTTATGTAATACGTACTTCCTTAACGTGAAGTCCGATTGCGCGGGCGACCCGGTTGCGCGAGCGACCCCACCAAACCTTGAAAAACCTTCAATTTTTAACCACTATTAAAACCACCAAAAAACATAAGTTTGGCTATTGAACACGTGTAGGGCATTTAGAATATGTATGACCTTTTATTCCACAGCCAGAACATGTCACCTGCCGCCGAACCAAGAGCATAGAAGGTAGACTAGGTTCCGTAACCGGTTTTGCAGGCACCTCTGGTAAAGATATATCTTTGCTTCTATCTTCATCCCCAACAACCACATCATCCTCACCACCCTCTAGACCCCCAAAGATGCCTTTCTGGGTACTAAACTTGTGTTTGGTCCCTCGCTTTTTGGTCTGTTTCTTGTTGGTAGCCTCCAATTGAGTACAGCGATTCTGGAGAAAAATGTGGTGGTGGACCACTTTTATAGTCATCTCGTAAGTCTTATTGATCTCCCTTTTTGTTGGTGAAGAAAGGATTGAAGAAGAAGATTGTAGACTTTTTTTGATCCGAGATTGCGATTTTGTAAACTTTGAAAGGGTCCAAAGGGTATCTGGATCACTATCGCTACCGGAAGAGACTGGTCGCTGAGAAAGGATCTCCAGAGGAGGAGGGAATCCAGGTGCACATTTAGCTTTTCCATGACCTTATTAGCATCGAATGGTGCTAATCCAGTAGCCAAAAAGCTATTCTTTATAGTGGAAGTCTTAAAAGCACCCATTCTCGCATCTGCGATCAGTTCAAGGAAATCTTCCTTGTCAATGGAGTTAACTCCGTTTCGCATCAAAGTTGAGACCGCCCCTCCGTAAAGCCTCTTCAAAACCGAGAAACAACCCACGTCCAAAGGCTGTAAAAGATGAGAAGCATGCGGAGGCATACAGATTGCGATGATTTGGTTTTCTTCACAGACTTGGTCAAATTCAGGGGTTAAATGACTCCCATGACCATCAAGGACCAGTAAGCAGTATTTTCCCACTCTTGTCCCAATATTTGGGATAAAATGATATTTTAACCACCATAAACCAATTGTATTGGTAGTCCAACCATTTAAGCTCATGGTTAGACGAGCTCCTTTTTGATTTGAAAGGAGATAGGGTCGTAAATGCTCTGGGAACTGTTTTCCTTTGAAGACAAAGAGCGGCGGGAGAACACTTCCAGAAGCTCTAATACACTCAATCGAAGTCACCCACTCACGATTTCCGGCTTGTAAAAGAGCTCTTTTTCCATGGTATTCTGCTGAAGTGATAATCTTTTGTGTTGCACCAATACCCATGGCAAAACCAGACTCATCAAAGTTGAAGATATCGTCTGAAGCGATACCCCACTTTTCAATCGTCCTTTGAACCAAATCAAACCATGGTTCAATAATTCGAGGGTCTTCTGAAAGAGCTCTCTGATAATCGTATTTGCGAGAGAGGCGAGTAGAGAGATTTGGGCGTCGTTTGATAAATTCAGCAGGCAATGATTACCCACAGTAGAGGGTGTAGTTTTTCGGGCATACAGTAGAAGATTGGCCATATCTCGCAACATAGGCAAAGTAAGAGCTGCCCCTCTGGAATCCATATCCAGTAGCCATTTTTCAATCGATCCCTCCTCAATTTCGGTAAAAATGAAGCGATTGTGTCGCTTTTCAGTAGCAGATTCGCGCCCATTGATCCGGGCCTTCAAAGTTGAGACAGGTATCTTAAAAGATCGCGCAGCAGCGGCAGCAGAGGGATACTTGCCATTTTTAATAGCTTGTATAGCTAATGAAAGGCGACCCTCCTGCTCTATTAACTTTTTTTCTTATCAGAGCGTTGGGAGGGCATTGTTTTTGTGGTCAAAGAAGATGCATCATTATTGAAGTGTATTTTTGGTGGGGTCGCTCGCGCAACCGGGTCGCCCGCGCAACCGGACTTCATGTTAGTGCTCGAATTTTCGATATCTGACAATGCAGTTTCTAACATTGAATTTAGCTTCAAGGACAACCACCGTGTATCTATTTCAACTCGTCGGATGCATTTAGAAGACGAAATCATGATGCTGCCCGTACTTCCTATTTGGGCCTGTAGAGCCTTGGCGAGCGGGCCCGTCTAACCGTCTTCAGCAACACCGAACGCCCAAGACTCTCGAACGAACCAAAACAATTTCTTGACCTTGTCTCACGAGCAGAAGGCAAGCGTGCTGTTGGTGTGAGCTTAACTGGCAATAGGCATGTCATGATGAATTCTAAGAGATGCTAATACTGATTTCACTCACACAGCTCACATTTTAAAGCCGAACCTGGTTCCCATGGGTCAAGGGAACCGATTGAGTTGGTGTGACCTGGTCCGTAGTCTGGGCTCCAAATCAGGTCTGCACGTGACTACTCGAGACTCTCTGATCACGTAACCAGACGTATTGTCGTCAACCAATGGTGTGTTCTCGACCGTGTAACAGTCTGTCCCATTTTCTACCTTCCCAGCACACGCAAAATGCCGTGCGCTGACTAATATCCAGGATGACAAATCCGGATTATCTTAATTACATAGATCCACAATTCCGACAGAGACGTTCATCTCCAACGTCAGCTCTTGGCGTTTCAATTTGCTGCTCCAGGAATAACTGAAGAGAAAACAAGGTTGCCTAGGCATACCACGTGATATCTTTAAGCGTTTTGTCTTGATTGAGTGACGAATTTCTATAAGAGTCTTGCAGACAAAAACACGAGGTTGTAATGTGAGGACAAGAAACCTTCGCGCAATGCCCATTCGCCGGTCCCACAAGAAGTCAAGACACGGTTGTACGGCTTGCAAACAGAGGAGAGTTAAGGTCTGTTTAATCTCCGGTGGACCTTCAAGCCTGCGATCACTAATGTATGAGCCAGTGCGATGAAGTAAGACCAGTATGCTCCAATTGCAAACAGCGTGAGGAGGACTGCAACTACGTGAGCGCGGCGTCATATCTGTGGGCTAGCGAAAAGAAGCCTCGTACTAGGACTCGGAAACGCAAACAGCCACCTTTAAAAGATGTCGAGCAAACTTCATCCCCGCCTAGCGATGCTCCTTTCTCTTTGCTCGATAGATGCGACCGCACCCGGCCTATTAGCCACCCTGCACCACCACCGCTAGACATAACCCAGCTACGTCTCTTGGTGAATTGGCAGAAGAATACGTGTTACTTTTTTCCCGCGATGCGGACACGCGAATTGTCTGGCAGGTGTTCTTAGTTGATGAGGCTTTGGAATCACCCTCACTAATGCATGGTATTCTGGCTGTTTCTGCGCTGCACCTTGCCCTCTCTGAGCCCGCTTCAGAACAATCATTCTGGTTTGGTCTCGCCACAGCGTATAAAGGCGAGGCTTTGTACGCGCTCCGACATAATTTGACGGAAATGACTCCAGAAAAGGCCAAATTCATGATGGGCCTATCTGCTTTAGCAGTGGTCTATGCTTTCGGCTCTGTTCTGACTGATGTGGATGACGTTCAACCAGGCCTTGACGCTCTCAACAATGTGTTTATTCTATGCCGCGGTGTACAGCAAATAACAGGACAAGCGCACTCCTACCTACAGCAAAGCAACTTCGCGCCACTTTTCAACCCTGGTGAACCAACTGTTGCTGTCCCCGATCATGTTCAGCAGTCTCTTGATCACCTTGACTACTTGAATACAGAGTATAACGAAGACGACAATGGTACTGCAACATACAGTCAAGTGATTACAGCTATGAGGAGCTTATCTGCGCACGCTTTCGCCCAGCCAAACTCCATGACTTTGGCTGCTGGATGGGCTATACGCGTGCCTTCCCAGTATCTTGAGTACCTTCAGTTACAGAGACCTTTTGCTTTGGTCATACACGCGCACTACTGTGCTTTTCTTCATCTAGCCCGCGGAAATTGCTTTTTCAAGAATTGGGGTCACTCGGTCTTAAGAGATATACTCAAACTCTTGGATCACTCTTGGATTCCCCACATTCAATGGCCGATCTGTGAAATATTTGGTGATGGATATCCTGACGAGTTATATAGTGGCCAGGCTCATACTCCTGATTTCAAAATATAAAACCTTTTGTGGAGCTCCATTAGTAGCGAGTCGCTCCGAAATGTTGGCCAAGAGTAAAGACTTACATACATTCTCTTACGGACAGTACAGAAATAAGTCAAGCACTGGATAGTACCGCCTAAGAGAGGCCAAGTTTCGCAGGCGCTGGCGATCTTCGTGGCATTTAAGACAGTATGTATTCTGTATACACTGTTATAATTATTCAGGTACTGAATGTTTAAGCCTGAGGACATTCCACGCACCAAACATCTACCCCAAAAGCTTTTTGAAGCATTTATTTTCATTAAGTTCATTCTTGCTATGGCCTGTGTGGCCGATGGTGGAGGGCTGGAAAGACACAGCAAATCGCCGAGATAAGCTCTCATCAGCTTATCAAAGGGCTGTCCACACTAGACAATAGAATGTCAAGCCAGCTGACTTAATTGCTTACGGGGTCGTCATCGCCTTAGTTCGCCGAAATAGAGGCGCGACAACCGATTTGTTTCGTCTTGGCTGAGAAGAGCTGTCAGAATGTGTGAGGCCGGACGGCATCGGCAGACCTACCGTCTGAAAGCCAAGGTCCATAAGCATCGTCGCCGCTTGGTTGATCATGGTATTCAAGTCTTGACCGCTATAGTAGTCATAGGACGCGGCATGGCTCGCTGATCGGGGATAGGCAAGAATCGGGTGTTGGACAAGATCGGCCGCTCGCAAACGGATCAGGTCATCCAGAACCTGGAGCTGTCCATATTCCTGAACCAGTTGGTCCGCGGTGTCGAAGAAATCGACCTGAGATGTCTGACCACTGCGTTGGATACCCATGGTGAGGGAGAGTTTGCAAGATTTAGGGGGATGTTAGAGAGCTCGCAGCATCGATCTCTGAGAGAACAAGGGCCCTATATAGGAGCAAACCAACAGGTTAACTTGAACATAATGGCATTGATTCTAACAGATAACGTTAGTGCTTAGGATGATAGAGACGGTCGTTGGTGATTTCAGTGTTGTAAGAGCGTTTGAAATCCAATCTGATCATCTTTTCCGCAAAGATGTTTATTTCAACATCCAGTTATGGCGCGATGGTTATTACCTGGCACTCTTCGTTCATCTACCTTGCTTACGGATTACGTGGTCTCTGGTTAATTACTGGCGGTATCGAGTCACCACGTGATGTGGCAATGAACACGCAGCGACAAAGGAGAGCAAACACCGGCAAATGTAAATTTGCGTCCTTGTCAAAAGGCGGAGTGGTGTTTCAGGGATAAGTTGCTAAAATTAAGCAACGGAGAGGTAGCTTGTCTTTAGACCTCGCCACGACCCGCGGGTCACCCTGACGACCCGGACCACGACCCGGACCTCGGAGGGTCCTGGGTAGTGAGTCCCGACCCTGACCCTCCATGAGGGGAGGGTCGTTGAAAGTGCCCCCCGACTCTCAGGGCCACGACCCGACCCTCAGGGTCGTAAAACAATGCAAACACCAGCATGTCGCGCGGTGCACAAATTATGTAGGTTTTAGCTCTATTTTTGAGTATCTCACTTACAGCAGTTCTAGGCTTACTTTGCTACCTTTGATCACTTTGAATGCATTAAACAGATAGATTGAAAGGATGAACTGAATAGATGAATTGAACGAATTAACTATATATCCAATATTTCATATCCATCAAGCAACCTTGAACGCTTGCGAACTCTACCAGATACTCGGTGCTGTATCTCTGGCAGGCATGTCACTTCACTATCATCTTCCTGGTCACCTCCTGTATCCTTGGCTATACTGCTTAAGCGTCTTTTGCCAAGTGCGTTTGTAGATAGGCCTTGTGAAGCTGCTTGGCCAGGCGAAGTTGCTTGAAACTCTGTAGAAGGCCCCTCATCCTCTTCATCATCACTGATTGGATCAACGGTGATATGTTGCTGTGTTCTCTCTTCCTTTGCAGCCTGTATCTCCTGGGCTGAAAGATATTCAGACAGCATTATTCGCTCCTCTTCAAGAATCTCGAAACGCGACGTGCACATATACATCATAAGATCCGAGATTGTTTGAGGCTGTAGAGAGCCCCGCCGATAATGACAAATATCTCGCGCAGAGTTGAAAAGCCGTTCTACTCCTGCACCACTAGCTGGAATCGAAAGAATATCCCGTGCAAGCCTCGCCATTCTCGGGAATTCATCTTGGTGATATTTCCACCAAGTTCGAGGCTGAGCATTTGGTACTGTGTCTGAAAGAGAAATAAGTAATAAATTCTGTCGAAATTAAGAGAAACTTACTACTATCAAGATACCTTGTCAGCTCGTCAGATTGAACTCGCTGTGGAATCTGCGATTGCTGCGACTCGTCTCGAACACATGCTAAATCAAATTCATCCGTTTCTGGAATCATTAGAGGAGCACCTAATGTCAGCTGCTCCCGCGCAAGGTTCTCAGAGTACTTTTCGAGAGAGGACTCAAGGCTCTGGCGATAGGTTGCTCGGTAATCAATTCCGCCTTCCTCTGGGTCCCAGTCGGCGGTTGAGAAAAACTGAAGTTTATCCTGCGGAGAAAGGATTGTGCCAATGGCATAGAGATCGCCATCCATATTATCAGTGTCTTTATAGTAGACTGAGAGCTTGCTTTTTGCCGCTTCGAGTGACATAAGCATTACTTGCTTCCAAGCGACCCTCTTCCGTCTAAGCCGTCTAATCGACTTTTCTATGTGATCAAATAGCTTATTGTAGACCTTAAAGACCCGGTGGATAGTGACGTCCTTCGACTTTGAAAGAAGAGTTGTGAATCGGTGAAAAGGCTGAAGGATGCAGATAAGATAGTCCACTTGTCGCCACTGCTCCTGACTTAGGGCAAAATGTTCTTGGTCGTACTGTGTACAGAAAGCATCGAAGGTTTGCTGGAGTTTCTTTGCGCGGACAAGCATTAAGAACGTGGAGTTCCATCGAGTAGCAACATCCTGAATTGGCACGAGCTTTGGCTCCTTAGTTTGTAAGTTGTAGAATGACTCTCGGCGCTGCGGACTCGCGTTGATATAGATCGCAAGGCTTCGAACCTAAGAGACAGATTAGGATAATGAATGGTAGAAAAGTTACGATATCTCACCTTATTTAGAGTGTCCACGATCTCGCGTTTCTGCTGTCTTGCACGAAGACTATCCACCCGGTCATCAGACCATGCCTGTTCAGCTACATCATTCTTTGGAGCAGCCTTCATCTTCCCAAGGAGGTCTTTAAGGCTTAACTGGATCACATGTGCAATACACGGTATCCGAATAATAACGACATCGTTGACGGATTGTAGTGACTCAATCGCGTCGTGGACACTTGCCATAAGGGTAACGTTATTTGAAGCGTTGTCGGTGGTTACCGTAAGCACTCTATCTGTGATCTGATACTCCTGTAGCAGCTTGAAGAGCACTTCACTCAGATTTGCACCTGAATGAGATCCATGTAAGTGTTCGAATCTGAGTAGTATCTCATTGTACTCCCAGTCTTCGTCAAGAAAGTATCCCGTAATCGCTATAAATGCCTGCTTAAATGGCGATGTCCAGCAATCTAGAGCAAGTGATAGCTTCGCACCAGAAGGGAGTCTCTGAAGGATACTCTTTTGGTTCTCACGGACTAGGTCTCGAAGCTGCCGGCGCATAACCTTAGCAGAAGGAATTTCCGGCATTGACGGTGCAAGCCGGGCGTAGGAGATAAGATCACGGAACTCGGTGTGCTCGAGAAACAGAAAGGGGAGATGCGATACAGCAAGAAGCTTAGCAAGCTTCTGCTGCCAAACTCGCTCATCGAATCTTCGTACCGTCGCATTCTGCGCCTAAACGTCGAGGTCAGATTTAGGATCGTCACGGTTAGAGTTAGGTCTTATCTATACCGCATGCTCTAATGCAAGCTTGATATTTGGTTTCTTCCCTGCAGCTGAGGCAGCTTTTCGGCAATTTACCCCATTATAGTGCTTATTCATTGAGGTCGTCCCTGAATGAGCCCAGCCAGGGTGATCAAGCACCTTCCGACATTGATGGCACATAACCCCAGGCTTTCCATCTTTTTCAAACGCGACTTGGTCAAAGTTTTTCCAGCACTGGGCAGCTCGTTTTGTATCCCAAGATATCTGTTTCTTTTGGCCAAAATCGGTATGAAGCCACCACTGCACGAATTCGCTACCCATTTCCGGTGAGTATAAGATGTACGATCTGATCCGATCGGGGCAAATCCGTGGAAGACAATCAGGTGCCGCTCGATGTAGAGACGAGGGAAGGGAGGTAGTTTGACTTCCAGATGGGATAGAGGAGTAAAGCTGATTTGAACTATCATTAGCAATATATTCAAGAAAATCCGAGGGAGGACCCCCATAAGCAGATGAAAAGTTATCAGAGAACTGGGACATTATGAAGATGGTTAGGAGAAGAAAAGTCTTACCTCGATCTCTTGTGCTATTCAGTAAAGAACTCAGGGGTAGTTGAGTCTTGTAGACAAGGGTCTACTTCGCAAACAAAGGAGAAAAGGTGATATATCATATTTGATACTACCGATACTAATTGGCTAGAACAAGGATTATGAGGGTCACCCTGAGGGTTATGAGGGTCACTTTGAGGGTCGTGAGGGTCACCCTGAGGGTCGTGAGGGTCGCCCTTAGGACCCTAGAACTCTGGAGTCACATAATTGAACTTAATCGACATATTCTGCTTAATTTTAGCGTAGCATAAGTGTTTAGAGAGTGAATACAATATATCAAATACAATGAAGTCAGGATTTCCAGTGGTTTTAGGTTATATCCAGAAAAATGTTAGCCGTCTCTGGATTGCGGTGCGACTACGTTCTGCACTCAAAATATATATTTCCACATCGTGATTTGCCAATCTCTCCAATTCTTTACAATACATACCACAACGGTCTCCCTTAGACCTGAGAATCTGTCAATTGAGTATTACCAAGCAAGAAGACCTGAAGACATATTTCATAAAAATACACAGGGGTCGGATAGAAAAAGATGAATTAAGTGTGTGACAGACGAAACAGGTATAAGAAACAGTAATTTGTTGCTATCTGTCAGCAAATTTATCCATCCTAATCAGGGAAGGTGTGAAGAATTTATGCATATGCGGGTCGTGAGGGTAACTTGGCGGGTGACCCTCCAAAGATTTTATGACCCTCAGGTGCGGTGAGGGTCGTCAGCCTACGACCCTCCCCTCCGGAGGGGCGGGTCAAGGGTCGCGAGAAGGGACCCACGGTCCGGGTCATGGCGAGGTCTAACTTGTCTTGCTCATTGATGAGGCTGGTTGAGGTCGTGTTTAGGGTTCTTAATAGCTCATAATTTAACAGTGTGCTCGCTGGTCAGACTTAGGCTGCGGCACTATCCAAATTATCGGCAGATAATCGATTATCGTATCCGTAAATTGCGGATAACGATATAAATTCATTATCGAATTATCCGCAACGATACGATACGATAATTATATTTTCATTTGCGGATATCCGCGGATTATCGTACGATAACAAATATTGCAAACATGCTAAGACTCGTGACCCGAACGAGTTTGCATAAATTATGCATTTTCCCCGGTATTTTTTGGAGTATTCAATGTGTAATTGATTGTATATTTGTCACGCGAATGAGTGGCCTACGATATTTTCTCCAAATTAACCTACTTTGTCTCGCTTTATTGCAACAGCATCCAATTATTCAAGATTATATTACAGGTTATCAAATTCAAATCCATCTGGCTGCTTTGGCTTCTTCCGAATCCTCCCTGATCTCCCCTGCGTGGACCCTTCAGTTGGCATTTCAGGAACCGGGAGGTCATTATCACCATCATCCTGAGGCTCAACGGCACTATGAGGCCGCTTGCGCCGTGGTTGCTTGCCCTGGGCTGTAACCGGTGTAGGAGTCGCCTGCTCAACTGTATGATTATCTCCCAAATCATTTTCTGAATCATCCGATCCATCCTCCGCTTGGTTACTATCTTCTTCGTTTTCACTTATTGGCTCGATATCGTTAAGCGACGGAGTTGGCTTCCATGTCTGATCGAGTATGGCAGCCTCTCCACTAGAGAGATACTCCTTGATCATCTCGAGCTCGGTTTGTTGAAGCTCGAACTTCGATGCGAACAAATGAAGCATTAGAGACCTGATTGTTTCTGGTTTAAGCTGCCCCCGGCGATAGTGACAGACATCACGAGCACAATTGAAGAGCCGCTCAACACCAGCGCCACTAGCAGGTGTTGCCAGATTATCCCGTGCCATCGCTGCAAGCACTGGATATTCATGCTCATGCTCCTTCCAGAACACCCTTGGCTTTCCTTTGGTAAGACCTATTGGATAAATTAGCTGGAAAGCCGTCTAATAAAGCAGGGAAGTATACGAACCCTGTGCAAGATATCGTGTGATCTCATCCTCCGGTCGGTCAATTCCACTTTGTAAAGTAGCGTGCAAATCCATCATAAGATCAAGCTCCTCTTCGTCCACTTCTTGAGAGAATTGGACTTGAGAGGGCTCCTTGTGGCGGGTAATGCGTTGTTGATATTGGTCAAATTCCTTCTTTAGTTTATCCCGATAGATCTCCATCCAATGAATATCTTCTCCCTTCTCGTTTTTCTCTTTCCAATCATCGCCTTCAAAGAACCGAAGCTTCTTCGATGGACACAGAATAGTTGCAATTGCATAAACTTTGCCAAATGATTCACTGTCGGTCGCTCTGTAGTACTTTGAGAGTTTCTGTTTCGCTGCCTGTAGTGCCTGAAGCATTCTCTTTTTCCAAGGGACAGTCTTGCGTTCTAGTAACTCTGCAACATCATCAAGATGGCTAAAGAGCTCCTTATAGATGCTGAAGACCGAATGAACAGTAACATCTTGAGTCTTGGATAAGATCTTGGTGTAATGAAAGAAAGGCTTTGTGACCAAAAGGAGATACTCCACTTGGCGCCATTCATCTTGACCGAGCTGAAACTGAACGTATTGGTGGGTTGAACAGTACTGGTTGAAGACTCGCTGTAGTTTCTTGGCACGTTCGAGCATTAAGAAAGTAGAATTCCAGCGTGTACGAACATCTTGAATCGGTAGAAGCTTGGGCTCTGTTGTTTGAAGCGCCCGGAAAGCCTCTCGGCGCTGAGGACTGGCGGTAATGAATACAGCGAGCTCTCGAATCTATAGTATTTTAGCAATTATGTCCTCGGAATATAACATGATACGTTTACCTTCTTCAAAGTAGCCACGATATTCCCTGAAGCGTGACCCGGAGCGGACTGTAGCGACTTCGTACGTTCATCTGACCACTCTGACTCGGCCTCTGCATTCTTTGGGTTCGCTTTGATCTTTCCAAGGAGGTCTTTTAGGCTAAGTTGTATAACGTGCACAATGCATGGTACTCGGAAAACAGAGGTATTGTGAAGAGCCTGGGACTGAACCATCTCTTGAATGCCTTGAATCATTGTGTTGTTATTTGATGCATTATCAGTTGTGATTGATAATACTCGTTCGGTAATATCATGCTCTTGAAAGATTCGGATAACAGTCTCACTTAGCTGAGTCCCAGTATGTGATCCCTGGATATGCTCAAATCCAAGAAGAACTTCACAGTAATTCCAGTCCTGGTCGAGGAAGTATCCAGTGATTGCCATAAATGCCTGTCCAAACGGAGAGGTCCAGCAATCAAGTGCAATAGAGAGAGAGCTTCCAGGTGGAAGCTTACTGAGCACGCTCTGTTGCTGTTCCTGGACTTCATTATCCAAAAGACGTTTCAAACTGCGGGCGGACGGGATATTGAGCTCTGATTTGGCGAGCCTGGTGTATTTCAGAAGCTCTTTGAACTCTGGGTGCTCAACAGTGCGGAATGGGAGACGGGTGGTCGTGATAAACTTGAGGATCTTCTTCTGGAGGGTTATCTGGCTGAATTCTGTGCTTGTTGATTGACGCGGCTAGGTAGAGATAAGGAAAATTAGTGTATAATATAGATTAGATCTAGGATAGACTTACCATCTCTCGGAGAAGCTGGTCTATGCTTTGCTTTGTAGTCTTCCGCGGCTGATTGCAGTACGCACTATTAAGATGGTTCTTCATGGGAGAGGGACCAGAACGATTGAACCTTGGGTGAACAACCACACTTTGACAGCGGTTGCACATAACCTTAGGCTCGCCAGTCCGCGCATTTGCAACCTGATCAAATGAGCTCCAAACATCAGACTTTTTGTGTATAGTATCCCATCTAATAGATTTCTGCAGTTCTTTCTTGCTGCCAAACTCAGTCATTAGCCACCATTTCACAAACTGTATCCGAGACGTCTCCATCATTGGATCGGTTTTGTCGCAGTTGTAGAGAATATAAGATGGTTGAAAGAGTTTGCCGACGCGCTGTAGTAAGTCGGGGGCACGAGGATATCGAGGGGGAGGGGGAGTGTCTGAGACAGGAGTCGATTGCGCTATGCTTTGACTGCTTAGAGCGTCTGAGGATTCATCTGACTGTGGAAAGTCTGAATCAATGAATGAGTTGGCGTACCGAGATGCCTCATATTGGCTCCTTGATACTTGGGAATAAGACATGACGAGCAGAAGACCAGGTACCAAGTATAGAACGATCGAGTATACCAGGAATTTAGCAGAAAAATTGGTGCGTAGGCAAACGTGTGCGCCCGCGATGTCGACGTGCTCACGATAATACTCGATGCCTATTGGGTATGTATTAAGCGGATGTGGAGACTCAGACGATAATTGAGGATAATCCGCCGATAATCCGCCGACTATCTTCGGATTATCCAACAATTATCCGCGTGTCACCAACACCAAAAGAAATGCCAAGTCCGCCAGTTCCAAACTTCGAATCTAAATTGCGCCTTACTTTTGTGTGTAAACATGCTGAGTAAAATGAACATATAAATGAACTGCGAACTAGCGAATCTATCCATACTATTCTCAAGGTCAAAACTGTACTATTGGTGGATCTGGATAACTTATCGAATTAAGACTTTACAGGAAAATGTACTACATTCCTTCGGCATCAAACATATATCTCTGCCAAACCACCACCCATTAATTAATATTTTAGAATTACAGGCGAGTACAACTCGCTCGCTTTATAGTTAAAACCAATTTGTATGCAGAAGACAAAGACATTTACTTACGAATACAATACTGTTTCTTATTATTACCCAGGAGAAGTGAAGGAAATAGGGGATGAGTACTGTTATGACCAAACATGTAAAGATTCAGATGTAAGATAGCGTTTGGTCAGCTTCATAAGTATCACCTGATGGTCCAGAATAGGATATATTAGCGAGTTTTATGCTAGTGCGGATAGTTTGCTGATATCCAAACTATCGTATAGATATCCGCGGATATCTGCAACGACGATGATGATAATGATCCATTATCCGCAATCCGCAATTTGCGGATAACGATAACGGGTCATTATCGTTATCGTACGATATGCCGCAGCCTAGGTGTGGTGAAGTGGGCGGGGCCTCCCACCCGCGATCAGGGGTACATGACGTTCATTTTGGCTTTTTGTTTATCATGTTTGCATCCGTGCATTTCTTTTGTTCAATTTATATCTTTCCATTTGAGGGCGATTGACCAGAAATTCGTACGAGTTTCCAACGGTCGCCCAGTGGGCTGGCGACCACTTTTTCCAGCTGTCGGCAGGCCTGACAGCACCCCCGCATAGCAGCATATATATAGAGCGAGCTACATCGGGCAAATGAATACATCATCATAGTTAGACGACCTTACCTCGTCGCAGCAAATAGCTAGAGCCTACGGAAGAGATCCGATTTGCATTCTATATATCACCAAGGAGGGCAAGACGAGTAACGAGTCAAAAGCAGCTCGGACGCTCGGATGAGACTCAAGTCCGCGAAGCCGCCTAGCTTTATTGTCTAACAGCCGCGCCAACCATCGATTCTCGAAGTATGCATTTGCTTCATTTCGATATTGTCAAACTTTCAAGTAAATCTAACCATCGCTTGGAACTCCCTCGTTGGAATATTCATCGACAAGGCCTGTTTGAAGATCGGGACTAATGTCTTGGGCCCAGGTCTCTGACAATAAATTATTTCAACCTGCTCGCAAGGACCACCTCCGCTCCATTCGAAGCCCTGGGGCGACACCGGAGAATTTGAACTTACAATCCTCCTCCTGTGGTTCACTAGTATTGTATACAATGAACGAAGTATCAACATGAATGTCTGATTCTCTCGAAATTTTTCCTACTGTGCGGATAGATCCTGCGAACGTCATCGAACTTGGTTTGATAGATGAATGCAACCTCCAGCTTCATCTCAGTTAAAGAATTTGTGGAATCCGGTCATGGTAAAGAACCATGCAGACATAGATAGTATGAGCTAGAGAACTGGGAATGTCAAAATGTGATTAGCTTATCTCTTAGTCTCGCTGAGAGTGCCACTAGACCAAAATAGGCAGTTACAGTGTCTGTTATCCCTACGGTCCAGAGGATATTCCGGGTAAATTACCCCGTATCCAAGTATTGGGACTCGGTATTTGACACTATGTACTGAATTTCAGCTATTTTAGGCTCGATTTCGATTTGTAATAATTTTTATAAAAATCGCGATTGAAGGTATAAAGTACACCAGGTTTTGCACTCGCTTATCATATGACTAACATCTTCGCAGGACTTGTGTGCAGGGAGGCCCCGGCAGCTGAAAAGGACTCATGTAGTTACGTACAGCTTGTGAGGTCAATAGGATTGTCGACTAGTGGGAAGTGCAAGGTAAAGCAGGTGGGAAAAGAGGTGAGAGGTGAGCATAGACTGGCACGATACTTTGTGTGCTGGTTGTCAGATCACGGCTGGAGGGTAGCTTGCCCTGGCCATCCTCGTACCTCAAGTCTGATTCATAAGGAATAAAGTAAGAACAAGGTTGGCTTCTTAGGGAGCGACTGTACCTTATGCTTTCGAGCCCTAGGCCCTAGACTCAAGCTTTCTTAGTCTTGGTCTTCGCCGCCGTCTTTCTCGCCACTGCCTTCTCCGCCGTCGCCGTCTTCCTTGCCACTGCCTTGTTATTTTTTTCTGGAGCTGGTCTTGTTTCAAAGTTTCTTTCTTCGTCAGGGGGCCATATGGTTTCAATGTCGGCATTTTGCTTTCTTGCAGAGGAATAAGGTATGGTATAGTTGAGGGTTAGGTACTGTAGTTGGAAATAAGTGGGTGCGACATGTTGAAATATCACGGCTCTTAAGAAGCACTGCGATCAGGGACTCAACCCCCCATGGTGACGAGATCATCCCTTTGTCAGAAGTGTCGCTTACTTCAGCCTCCTTGGCGCTTCCAGTGGCGTTCTATTTCGTACTATATCACTGGTTGATTCGTGCGAAAGCGAGCGGTCGGCATGCCTGAGGTGCCTGGGAGTGACGACTCGTTGGAGATGGAATGAGGCCACTCAAATAACGCCCTGCCACGTATGCATATACCCGGGCAACTTGTTGGAGATGGTGGTCAGCAAGACGAGTCTATGCTGTCTCTGTCCGAAAATGGCCCCTTAGGCATAATCCGCAGCACTTCATCAGGAGCCATATTCCTACGATGCGATAAAAGATTTGACGGCCGAGAATCCGTTACCGTTTAGGGGTTGGCCCCTAGTTCGTCCTCGTGCTTCCACGTTTGCCCTATTTTTAACAGGCGGTTGTCTTGGCATAATCCTCCCCCAATCATACAGCTGCGACATGATCCTTGCCGAGGCTGAATCATCCGTGCCCGATGAAAAGAACCAAAATATGCTATGAAGCCTGCGCCTCTAATATCACGTCCCAGCATTAGGCTTTCTCGTTGGTAGTCAGCAGACTGCACCCAAAAACGTATTCTTTGCGCCCGCGGGCCTTGATCGCATTTCCCTCAAGTTAATCGTCTCTGTGCTGTTCACTTCACATCATGACGTGTCACAGGGAACTTAACAGCCCCGACTCCTACACCGTTGGTTGGATCGCTGCCCTGTTCATCGAACGAGCCGCTGCAGTTGCCATGCTCGAAGAGAAACACGTAGAACCAACTGGTTTTGCGAGACATCCAAACGACAAGAACGTCTACACTTGGGGCCGGATGGGAGAGCACAATATTGTCATTGCCTCTCTTGCAGCCGGCGTTTACGGAACCACCTCGGCCGCTACCACCGCCTCGAGCCTTCTTGCCTCCCTGCCTTCCATCCGAATCGGTCTTCTGGTTGGAATCGGAGGCGGTATCGCTCGGCCAGCCGAGAACCGCGACATCCGTCTCGGCGATGTTGTCGTGAGCCAGCCTGATGGAGCCACGGGCGGAGTGTGCCAGTATGACTTGGTTAAGGCGAAGTCCGGTAACAATCTTGAAAGAAAAGGCTTCCTAGGAACCCCCCTACCGTTCTCCTCAAGGCCCTTTCTAGTATTCAGGCCTATCACGAGCTAGACGAGTCTAGAGTTCCTGATCTCCTACAAAAGATGCTGGAGAACACTCCGAAGATGGCCAAGAGATCTAAGCAAAACCCTGGCTACATTCACCAGGGAGTCGGAAACGACCGCCTCTTTAAGGCGTCATACGAACACGTCTCCGGTCTAGACTGTAGCGGCTGTGACGTAGCCGAAGAAGTTCAACGCGATCCGCGAGACACTATCGATCCCGAGATCCACTACGGCACTATCGCATCCGGTAACACACTTATTAAAGACGCCGCTACCCGCGACCGAATTGTCGCCGATATCGGGGAGGATTGTATCTGTTTTGAGATGGAAGCCGCCGGCCTAATGAACCACTTCCCTTGTCTTATCATACGAGGTATCTGCGACTACGCCGATTCTCACAAGAATGATCGCTGGCAACGCTACGCTGCTGCCACCGCCGCTGCCTATGCTAGGGAGTTCCTCACCTATGTGCCAGCTGCGGAGGTCCAAGAGGCAAAGAAAGTACTCGACATTCTCCAGTCTGGTTAGTACTTCCTACCGTCTAGTGGCCATAGGCTCTAAAAGGCAAATGAGTGAAGTCAGTCAGTACTAGTATTAAGCATTCGCTAACTATAGTTAGTTGAACAGAAAGTAGATGAGATACAACAAAATACTCTTACAACGAACACTATAACTGATTCCATCAAATCTGACTTTCGAGCTGATAAGATACACAGCTGGCTCTCTCCCCCGGATCCGTCTACAAACGCCAACCACGCGAGAAAGCTCCGCCATGAGGGAACAGGCACGTGGCTTCTAGAAAGTCCAGTTTTTCAGGCATGGAATTCCGGGTCACGTCGACACTTATGGCTACGTGGGCTCGCGGGATGTGGTAAGACTGTTCTCAGCGCGACAGTTCTAGATTATCTCGCGAAGGGGGACGACCAAGTTATCCTCAGCTTCTTCTTTCACTTTAACGACACAAAAAAGCAGACCGTTGATAGCATGCTACGGTCATTTGCTTTTCAACTTTACCAGGGGCGGGTTGAATCTACAGTACACCTTAATAGTTTATTCCAAGCGCACCAGGATGGTCGGGACCAACCTACAACGAAGGCCCTCTGGGAAGTTATATGCAAGATACTTACAGGCCAGAAAAAGACCTCTATCGTTATAGACGCTTTGGACGAATCGACAACGAGAAGTGAACTCTTCTTGTGGGTTAAGGATGTAGTGTCTAGACCAGAGTTTGGCCACGTCCAGCTGCTTTGCACTGGGCGGCCAGAATCTGAATTTCTCCATGATATTCCCCCCTTGATTGGCGAACATAGCTGCTTGGAGCTCGACAAGAAAGCTGTCAACGCCGACATATGCTCCTATATCATAGCAAGGCTTGAACAGGACCCCCAGTTTATAAAGAAGAAACTATCTAAGGATCTCGTCCAACATCTTCGCAACAAAGTCGGAGACGAGGCCGAGGGGATGTAAGTTTGTCCCGAGTCGGATATAGTGCAAAGCCCTACCTAACATCCAACAAGGTTCAGATGGGCAGCATGTCAATTAGACAGCCTTGCCAGATGCCCAAGTCCCAAGGCCATCAAAACCGCTCTCGAGCAGTTACCTCGAGGCCTGTATGAGACGTACGACCGGATGTTGGAGAACATACCAGAAGATCTCAAGAGTAATGCCATACGTCTCTTACAATTTCTCGTCTATACTAAGCGGCCTTTGACGCTACCGGAGGCAGTGGAGATAATTGCTACTGAGGTTGGGGAGGACCTGCCACGTTTTGACACAGAAGGGAGAGTATTTGGCGACGCCGAAGTTCTGCAGCACTGTCCTAGCTTGGTTTCAATCGTTCATGTCAAAGAATACCGCCGCAAGACGAGAAAGGAGCTCCACCTTGCCCACTTCTCAGTCAGGGAGTTTCTTGCATGCCAAGACAAGTTTGACCGCTCAAGGGTCAGCATAGTCATCACGATGACATGTTTGACTTACCTTACAGACATCAAAGGCAACAACAGCGAGATTAGGCGGGAATATCCGATGGCACGATATGCCGCTGAGGTCTGGATGGACCATGCTGCTTCTTCTGAGATATCAGATAAAATTGTTGCACGAACAGCCAAATTCCTTCAAGACGAGACGACCTTCCAGCGATGGTGTCGGCTATACCAGGCTGACATGCCAGATAAGGATAGACCCGGCGCTCCGCGAGGATCCAGACTCTACTATGCTTGCCTGGGCGGACTGAGAGTGACCCTGATGGAAATTCTCCACAAGGGAGCTGACGTCAACGCCCAAGGTGGTGAATACGACAACCCTCTCCAGGCTGCGTCATACAAAGGCTATAAAGAGATTGTGCGACTGCTGCTAGACAAGGGAGCGGATGTCAATACTCAGGGCGGCTACTACGGTAACGCTCTCCAGGGTGCCTCTGTAAACGGCCACGAAGAGATTGTGCGACTACTGCTAGATAAGGGAGCCGATGTCAACGCTCAGGGCGGCTACTACGATAACGCTCTCCAGGGTGCCTCGCTATTCGGTTACAACAGGATTGTGCAATACCTCCTAGGTAACGGAGCCAATATTAATGCTTGGAGTACCTCCTATGGCAGCGCTCTTTGTACTGCCGCAGATAGCGGTCACGAGGAGATTGTGCAACTGCTGCTAGACAAAGGAGCTGACGTTAACTCTCAGGGCGGTAGACATGGCAATGCTCTATCCGCTGCGTCCTGCCAAGGCCACCAAGAAATTGTGCGACTACTACTAGAGAAAGGAGCCGACATTAACTCTCTAGGCGACTACGGCGGTAAAGCTCTCTATGGTGCCTCAGATAACGGTCACGAAGAGATTATACAGCTGCTGCTAGACAAAGGAGCTGACGTTAACGCCCAGAGCAGCATCTATGGTAATGCTCTATCCGCTGCGTCATACCGAAGCCACTCAGAGATTGTGCGACTGCTACTAGATAAGGGAGCCGATGTGAATGCTCAGGGGGGCACTATGGTAATGCTCTATCCGCTGCGTCAGGCCAAGGCCACTCAGAGATTGTGCGACTGCTACTAGATAAGGGAGCCGACATCAACGCTCAGAGCGGCTGGCACGGTACCGCTTTCCAAGCTGCTTTACAGGGAGGCAACCAAACAACCGTACAACTACTACTAGATAATGGAGCCGATGTTCACGCGCAGGGCGGCTTTTGTATGAACTCTCTCCAGGCTGCGTCATGCCAAAGCTACAAAGAGATTGTGCAACTGCTGCTAGACAAAGGAGCCGATGTGAATGCTCAGGGCGGCCACTTTGGTAATGCTCTATCCGCTGCGTCATACTATGGTCAACAAGAGATTGTGCAACTGCTGCTAGATAAAGGAGCCGATGTGAATGCTCAGGGGGGCCACCATGGTAATGCTCTATCCGCTGCGTCATACCGAGGTCAACAAGAGATTGTACGACTCCTGCTAGATAAGGAAGCCGATGTGAATGCTCAGGGGGGCACTATGGTAGTGGTCTATCCGCTGCGTCATGGAAAGGACACCTAGAGATTGTGCGACTGCTGCTAGACAAAGGGGCCGATGTTGACGCTCAGGGCGGCAGGTACAATCCTCTCCAGGCTGCGTCATATACAGGCTATAAAGAGATTGTGCGACTGCTGCTAGACAAGGAAGCCGACGTCAACGCTCAGTGCGGCAAGTACGATAATGCTCTATACGCTGCGTCATCTGAAGGCCACGAAGACATTGTGCAACTGCTGCTAGATAAAGGAGCCGATGTGAATGCTCAGGGGGGCCACCATGGTAATGCTCTATCCGCTGCGTCATACCGAGGTCAACAAGAGATTGTGCGACTACTGCTAGATAAGGGAGCCGATGTCAACGCTCAGGGCGGCTTCTACGATAACGCCCTCCAGGGTGCCTCTGCACGCGGCCACGAAGAAATTGCGCAACTACTGCTAGACAAGGGAGCTAACGCCAATATCCAAGGCGGCCCCTCCGGCAACCTTTTCAAGGCTGCGTTAGAAAATGGCCACGATGATACTGCGCAACTCCTCCAACAGAGGATCCCCGATGCATCGTCTCGAAAGCGGTCGGGCTCTACTGTTTTAAGCGACCGAGCGAAGAAGCCCTGTGGGCTCAGAAGTTTTTGATCCTCCAGACAGAGCCACTGTCGGAAAAGCGATAGGTGAGCGCCTCGATTGCTGTGGCGCATGGCTGTGGCTTGACGTGGCTCGGAAATCCTGATGTTCAACATGAGACGATACAGCGCAAGCAGAAGGGAGTGACGGGCTTCACACCCCGTTGCACAGTGTGCAAAGATGGTCATACCACACGGAGCAACTCCTGCCACGCAAGGAGGAAGGAGATACAAAGAAAAGTCCGCAGCATCTAGTGGCACGTCTCACTGAAGGAAATCATCGCGCGACAGGAACAGCATAACATTCGGATTGCGTGGGACAAAATAGATTTTAACAGCCAAGGGCGAGATCCTCAGTTCCATCCTTTTAATGTACTCTTCTCGGCTTCTTTGTCAACTGCGCTTGATTCTAAGCAAGCGAAAAAGAACACAGGCTTCGATTGAAGAAATATTGTAAAAGGTAATGGCGTATAAACCCTGAAACGATCCACAATGTAAGCCTAGAAATTATTTCATCTTCCTTCACGACAGAGTCAAGAAAGTTATTTAATTAGTGAATAACTGGTCCAACACCAAGTCCAGTCTCCCCTAAGTGAGCTTATGGTGGGAATTCGTCGATTAGATGAGGTTCAAAATCCTTTAAATCTACTTCATTTGATTCTAACCGGAGTGGACATTTTCGGCGTCATTCTCACAGGTCCTCATATTCTAGTTGTTATGTTGAAGAATCAATGATCTACAGCCGGATGGATGGATGGATGATTTCATTTACGCTGACCCCTCGCTAAGTTGGATTCTAAACCATAACCCACTAGGCTGGGTACGGATTCGTATTTTGGTATAGTTGGGAAATCAACTTAGCGAGGGGTCAGCGTAAATGAAATCATCCATCCATCCATCCGACTGTACTGTACCACGTTAGAGGGAGTTTCTCTGCTTTAGCCCTCGCCCACCTCTTAGTAGTTTACGGAATTCATACTGTAGTGGTTCTTGGATCATCTTGCCCCTGTAGAGTTCCACCGCACGACCCATGTGCATTCGGAAGCGTAACCACAGTTCCCAAAGAACGATAAGGCCCCGTGAACGGACAGGTGTGGCTCCAGGATCCAAGGTAGAGAGCCCAGGAACGATTGTGAGGGTCTCACGTATACGTAGATGAGGACAGCGTCTTCCGGATGAATAATCAATATTAAGAAAAGCTATAACGTAATTCATTACCGAGCGATCCCCAAAACACATAGTAAATGCAATATTTTACAACCATATATTTCAACAACCGCGTTATTGTGTGATTTCACTCTCGTTATATAGCTGTTGATAAGGATTTTTAATCCTATATATGAATTTTAAGAACACCAAAATGCTACAATATCATGGTATTGAAAATTACGTTGCTCAAAGCCAGAAATATATATAACGCAATCACGAAGTCACAAATATTTTCCAAACTCCCTAGAGAAGCTGGATGTCAACCAAAAAGCATTAAGCTATTAGAAAAACACCATATAGACTACCGTTGGTTGAAATATCATGTTGTAATCAATCGCGTTTACTATGTGTTTTGGAGATGGCCACTCGGTGGTGGTGGCCGCTCGGTAGTGAATTACGTTACATTGTAGAGGTGGCAGCATGTCTACCTACATAGACCCTCTACCTTGCATCCCCTTCGATCCTCATCCGCATCCTTCACGGGGCACAGCCAGTTCCGCAAGTCAATACCAGTTTGCACCTTAAGCCTACTTCCATAGCGGCCTTGAAGACTCCATCCTCGATAGCCATCTTCAAAATCCTATTCTCTCAGTAGACCGACACGCGCGTCCGTCCTCTCGAGCCATATAGAAAGTGTCGTATCTGCAGTCCGCCCACCCAGTCTTCCGTCGCTTCCATTATATGCTGCGCCCCACGGATTGTCAAATCCATTTCGCGCTACCTTGTAAGATCTCTCTGACAAGGCCGATCGTGTCTCGCATGAGTTTGTCCAGTTGCATCCTCTCTGTACCCAGAACAGCCAAGCAACACAGTGTTGTACCTCCTACTAGCCGAAGTACCTCGTCGTTCTCTGTGTGGATTTAAGCATGCTGGGTCGTGCCGTGTCGTTCGTGGTTTTGCTTTTGACTCTGTCGTTTGTGTATCCTCAGACCCAGCGATAATACCCTCCTTTCAACAGAGCAGCCCGAGAGCACCCCAAGGGTGTCCTATCCTACGACCCTAGTGTCCACTGATTGTAGGATCGGTTTCGCAGTCGTGTGTCGGGTGGTTTTCAAAGTGTTCCCTTGTCGCCTGTGCGTGGGGTCAGGGCCCCTGACCCCTGAGCTCTCGCTCCCGCCGTAGCCCTAGCCAGCGGACAGTGCTGGCCAGTGGTGACTCTTCTTAGCTCTGCGAATACATCCCAGGCAAGGCATTCACAGGTTCCCAGCCGGCACCACGGGGAGGTGAGAGTCGTCGCCAGCCCCATGGGTGTACAGTAGTATTCAAAATCAGATTTACCTCTACACTCTTCGGCTTCCATTCACGAACCCTGGCTTGAAACACGCTAGTCTAATTTTAGCCATTCCCTAGCAATCCCTGTTAGACCGTATTGTACTGGTGACGCGCGCTGTCGCACGCTGTGGCCCTGAAACGAAAAAGAAATAAAAAGTGAAGCGTAGTTGCGTGATGACGTGGAAGTTGAACGTTTAGTTGTGATAAGGTACCGAAAAGGTACACACGTAAGTACGCTAGGACCAGCCAATTTATCGTGCGGCATTAGGTGTAATGATTGGACAAGTGTGGATGGAGAAAAATATATCCCTAAACTCAAAATGAAAGAAGATAAGTTATGATTATCACTGGATATTTTGACTGCGGCTACAATGGAAACAACGTAAAATACAAGATAAAAACCGACCATAGACAGTCTGGCAGTTGACACGACATAAGATCATAAAGGTGAATCCAATTTTGAGAATTTACGACTTCTCTTGGGTCGACGGCCCGGGAGGATTGTGTCAGCCGCCGAACCGTCTTCCAGGCGAGTCAGTTGGTCAGCAGTTGTATCCTTCTCGATGGATTCATCATAAAGTTCAGACTCTATTTGAATGAGAGCCTCACTAGAGACACTGGTCTGCATATCGTCGTCTTGTGGTTGAGAATCAGAGCTGGATGTCAGCGTCCGAGGTCTCTTTATGGGAGTTGTTGGGTTGGCACGTCTGTTCCATCTATCTGCTTGTTTCTGCTTTCCCACCGACGAGGTAGGAGTTGCTGGAGCTGTCATAATGGAGCTGAGATTGGGAATAAAATAAACGTCATCCACACCAATTGCGAGCTGAGGCGTGTTGGTAGTGATACCGAAAATTCTCCCCGTGATAAATATGCGGGATTGCCTGGAAAGAACAGGAAATTTTGCCCAACGGTTTCCGTTCCTGAAGTAAACGGAAACTGTAAATGTCACAGTCGCCTTGTTGGAGAGGTCGTAGACATTAGTCTCGAGGTCGTAATGCAACAGAGTAGATCCGTTGTTTAACTGTCCCCCTCCACTTCGGACTATTCCCAGTAAACTAACTGTAGGGAGAGCAGCCTCTGGGCAGTGCATATTGTACGTATGAGATTCGGAGTGATCGCCCGGGTGGCTAAGGAAGTCTTCAGCGGTGAGGAAATAAGCGTGGCTCTATGATTTGTATCTTACCAGTCAACTTCATGGGCGTGTAAAATCAGATGTAGAGCCCCATCTGGGTTGACATAAGCTAAGAATGAGCCCCAAGCATAGATGAATTTGTTGGGTTCGTAGGATTGAGGGTTACTCGACGAGGCGAAGAAATGTATAGTAGCCGGAAGCTCGTTCAATTCAACATCGTCCGAGTAGAGATTCGTTTGAAACGGAAGATGTAAAGACACCTCAATTTGTAGAGCAAGCCCCTGCTCTGGTCGAGACGGGTCAGGTCCCACGCTGTCTATGAAGTCTCTTAAGTGGAGAATAGCTGGGGAGTTAATCTGAGATGGCATGAGGACGATGAATTAAACGCAGACGGTGTCAGCGAGAACTAAAGATTTGTGGGCAATGCGGAGGTTCAATACAAGACGTTCATGGATAGAGGAACTATACGTGTCGAGAGCACGACGTAGGACATCAATTTAATACAAGCTTCTGGAGAAGTGGCAGGACTATAGTATTTTAGTATTATCTTCTCGGATTATATATACTAGACAAGAAAAGTATGTGAAGAAGAAGCGCAGGGCCGTTGTCATAGTATGAGTGGCAAGGCGAGAAAGGTAGTACTGACATATTTAGTGACTGTGTAAGCTTTAAGTTAGCCTTATTTGGGTAGTAATGCACAAGTAGTAAACTTTACTCGACTGAAATGGGTTTAAGACGCGTAAGTGGAAGGGAGTCATGATGTCGACGGTGTTGTGTTAATTAATTTAACCACTACAACAAATCACACGCGCACAAGGACTTCAAGAAGTATTTAAATATTATATATACGAGGGATCATTACTAGAGGAATTACTAATCTTACCCCTACAAGAGAAGATTGTTAGGGAAGCTAGCACATATGGACTGTTAATGTATGTGATACGAAGCTAGCTTTTCTCCTTCAAGAGGTAATAATAAACGACGTCGGGTATAGCGGGATTAGTGACAGCTATGGCTAGACAGGTCGTATAGCTTGGTTACAGTTGCGGAAAACAACAACCTGAATCCGATAGGAGCGATTTAAGCCATAAAGTTTGAAATTCTATCCAAGCCCGTACATAACTCTAAAGACTACCCTGGGTCATGCAGTTTTCCGAAGTATGCGAGTGATCAGAATTTGCAGGCAAAAATCTAATGAAGTTAAAGCAAGGAAGCCAGTCATCGCAGAATATATGAAATTCTATTGATGGAGAATACCGTTATATGTTAGCAGTTTCCTGCCAAGCAGTAATTGTCTCTTTTTCGCGTTCTTGAAGTCTTTCCATTTCAGTTAGTAGCCGAGGATCGGGTCCGAATCGGAGGTCATGCATATCGAGTTTCTGCAGGAGATGAAGTCCATCAGAGGATCGAAGGCGGGATAGCTGTACATACATCGAGCAATATTTTCGGTGATGATCTTGTCCCCGCATGGTGGGGTCATCTTTGAGGTCGAGGATCGCAGCTGAAAGTGTCGAGCCTTGCACTTTGTAGTCGGTGAGGCAGAAGGCTGGGCACATAGGAACCTGCTTCCTTCTGACTGAATGGCTTTTTATGGTGATAGATCGTTCTAATGAAAATATTGGCATTGCTGAAGGTTCAAGGTCTTGAAATACGGTTGCCTTCGATCTGTTCGGTTTAAATATAACGCAAGACGGTGGTTTAGTGCACATGATATAGAGGTCGTCGACTTGAAAGAATTCAGCTAGTGGTGAGGTGTGAGGTGGTTATGTACCTCATTGTTTATAAGGAAAGATGAACCCACCTGTGGGATCGACCACGATGCCTATTGCAGCCCCTGATGCCCCATTAACTAGGCCCAGAGGGGTACAGATATTGGTCAGTATGACGGCTGGCATGTTCTGGGTGTATAGGAAGAGGCCTGGGAAAGGGATCTTGGTGCCTTGGTCCGGTTGCTGGAGCAAGTCGTCTGCATGGAGTCGTAGGTTCGTTGGGCCAGTGGACTTGGTACGCTTATGAAGCGCCGGGAAGATATAGATGTTCTGGCATCGGGTCCGGGCAAACTCTGTTAATCGAACGCGGTTCACCTGATGCCGCAGAGAGTTCAACTTAACTACGGTGGTGACATTTTCAAGTTGAGGGCTGACTAGGGACGTGACGGTTTTGCTGTTAAGAAACGATCGATCGGTTTCCGTTAAACCCCCTGTCCTAGCTCGTGATACCAGATCGCGGAATACAATATCTTCTCCTTCCTGCCTCATTTGCTCATCCAGAATGATTACCTCTTTGAACTGATGCCATAGTAGCCGACCGTTTTCATCCTCATTTATACCTCTTCTTGGTTCCCTCCACAGTGCCGGGCCCAGAACAGGTGGAAACTGGAAAAAGTCACCAATAAAGATGACAACAGGAAGGCCACCGAAAAGATCAGGGGAGGATCTGTCAAGGGATTTGACGATCTTGCATTGATTATCAATCACGCTGATCATGCGTAGATCCATCATGCTGACTTCGTCCACAATCATGATAGTCTTCCGAGACCAAAGCCGTCTCACTCTGGATCTCATTCCGGTTTCACGCGAACGGTCGATAGAAATCCCCAAAGATGTATGGTACGTATTACCGCCGATGTTATCAGCGGCCGCACCCGTCGGCGCCATAAGGACCACTTCGTCTTTTCGTCCGATAAGGTTCATCCCAGCGACAATTGCCTTGACAATCTGGCTCTTACCCGTGCCGCCTTCTCCTCCAATATAGAGGAGAGTTTGCTTGCGCAGCGACGAATCATAAGGGTGGTCCACCCAGGCTAAAGCTTCACACAGCACCCTCTCCACTGCCATCCGTTGTTTCCGATTTAGGGGGATCTCTTGGTTGATCAGGGACGCAAGAGAGGAACCAGTAGGATTCTGGCCTACTCGAGATTGGAGATCATCCGTAGCAGGGATAGTGTCTGCGTTAGCTAGCAAAGGATGGAGGATGCCATCTTCAATGTGGATATCAAAGTCGTCAAATGCAAAGCCAAAAGTCCTAGCATTATCATCCGTGCTCTCTTCAGGGCTAGGATTGACGCGACATCTAAGTTCAAACTCCCACCTTTGCAAAGTATATAGTGGGAGGAACCTCAACCCAGAAGATTCATATGCAGGAGTGTTGAAAATATCGAGCGGCTGGAGCGTCTGTAGTGACAAGCTTCGCGTTCGTTCTATTGCGCGGAACAAGGGAGGGATCCGCCGGCCAGTGATTAACGTCTCTTGATACCACGCTTTGGCGATGGAGTGGTAGGCAGCGATTAATGTCTCCGCATTGAAATTCTCATCCTGTATGTGGAACAATTCTTCGGTCTCTTCGCTGTCAGAATCAAAATTTGCAGGCCCATCCTCTTTAGCATCATGAAGCGAGTCAGCAGCGCCGTTTGCAGACTTCCACATATTTGCATCAGCCTGGCAGTCTTCCTTGGACTTTCGCAGTAATTCGATATTTCTTGCAAAAGCTCTGTTGTGAAATGCGAGGGATGGTTCAACAGCCGCCCATATTGTAACATAAGCGTCCATCCTTGTCGCATACCGCCGGAAGAGGTTACTCAATTGATCCCATGGAACAAAGAGCCCCAATAATATCTCTGACACGTCGTTCATTATAGCAGTTGTTTTTGGATGACCTCCTGCGACCGCGTCTTCTGCAGCCTGGAATTCGGTTAGCTGTCCACTAAAAGTCACGGTGGCCAGTTGGGATGGAGTACGCGCTAGGCGCTGTACGTGCGTGGCATATCTCGGGTGCTTTGGGTCGAAGTCCACGTCGTCAGAAATAGCAGCGCCTACATGCTTTATCTTGATAAGCATGCAGTATTCGAATAATGCGAGAGAAGCCAAGAGCGGCCCACGCCATTTATAATTGTCAAAGATGCTTACGGGGGCGGTGTCGCCAGTTTCGTAGGTGCAAGGTTCTTCTGCGACAGGATCAGAAGATGGACTGCTTTGATGGGGATCTGGCAGAATAATCGCCCGGATATAGCGCCTTAGCCACCAGAGGTTGATTCGGATGAAGTTGTAGTTGATCGTGTAATAGGTTGGCAGTTGAAGTAAGACGCTGGCAACCTGCACACCACTGATTTCTCGGTCATGAGAGAGCGCATTAAAGCAGCGGAGTGCAAAATTATTGACACCCTTTTCTCGAAGTCGGAGGTCTGTCGCTGTTGGTGGCTCAGCAACCTTTGCCTTCTCAATAGACTGCTTCAACAAGGCCGCCTTAGCCACTATCTGCCATGGAGAGACGTCATCTTTCGTGGCGTAGTTGGTGATGTAATAGATCAGTGACAAAGTCTTTGAGACTGTTGGAATCCAAGAGATGTCGTGATTAGAACGGACACAACTAGCAATAGCGGGATTCCATGGGTTTATCCAGGCATGGTTCCGAGCGAGGTGAATCAGTCCACACTCATCGATCTTAGAGACAGGAACCAGATCTCGAGGCATGCCAAAGCGACAAGTATTCTTTCTGGGTCCCCTTTGGCAGTATTTGAAGCATGTGGCGAGATGGTGTTTTGAATGAACCTGCGTTTTACGAGCGACACAATTGCTGTCATACGATAGTCGAAGATGAAAGTCGTCATCGGATTCAAAAGCTTTGGCCGACGGCGGCGTGCTGGGAATGTTCACTTCAGGGTCATGTAAAATACTCTCATCAATGCCTTGCATAATGATTGATTCTAGGTAGCGAATCATACGAGTTGCGAAGTTGGTATCGTGCAGGAGCCGATCACGCAAAGTTGTGAAAGCTAAGTTCCCTCCCGCCCACGCTAATCCGTGGACATGTAGCATACCTCGGCCGTTTGTCTCGACAACCGCAAAATGATTCGAGAGTTCACCAAGGATACCGATCTGGCCCGTATTGGTAGCAAAAAGACCTTCTAAAACAGCTCTGCAGACGTGATGGAAGAACTCTGCAACTGCTGCAGGATTAGAAGTAGCAGCTGCTTCACGTATAGCGGCATTGGTTGTGGCGAGGTTATCCCCAGAGTACTCTATACCGGTCAGGATCAGGACGAGGGGGTTTCGTAGGTCGGAGGGGTTAATAGTGATCCAAAAAGCGGGCATGCCATAGCGGGTAATTAGCCCTCGAATTTCAGAGCGCAATCTGAGTTTCTGAGCAAAGGATCCTGGGACCTACATGCCGATCGCCACGATATTTCGTAGCAGTTGTCGGATGATCGGTTCTTCAATTTTATGGCCGATTGCGACAGTCTCTGCTGCTTTTTGGAGTTGGGTCACTGTCAGAGAGCCGATATCCTTGGTTACAGAGTGCCAATTCTGGCGTTTGATGAGGAACGCGTTGCCTATCGACGACTTCCGAAGTTGGATCACATCATATAACAAGTACATGAAGGTTTTATGGCGAGCGAATCTACATGTATTAGTAAAGTCGTACTATCATTTATAGAGGGAAGGCACCTTCTACTATGGTGGCTCAAAGCCCACTCGGCAAACGCTCCAAGAGACACAGGGATAGCTCGCTCGTCGAGATGACCGCCGATCCTGGTGGGGAACAAGGTTGGGAAAGCGGCGGTAAAATAATAGGGATCTGACCAGTGATCCACCAGGGTGGCCTGTCCATGGATTGTGTAAGAGATAACAGGTATCTTTCCAATTGGTTTTTTCGCCAAAGTGACCTCACTTAATGTCAGCGGTCTGTTTGTGATAACGCTGAACAACGCGTCCAGCACCCGAAGGTTAGGGTCTTGACGTTCTCCATTAATGTCTGTGGAGACAGAGCCAGTGATAAAAGGCTCGCCGTGGTTCACATCACACGCGCTATCTTGGGCCGCCTGAAGGTCGTTCTCGTAGTTTCCCGTCTGCAGGGCTACCGTGTACCCTTCGCGCTCATGGTGATCTAGTTCGTCGAGACAGATAATGCTATCCCGCAGCTGTGGTGGGATGAAGTCATCGCTCCAGTCGTCGATCATAGGCTGGTTAATGATGAGGCCGTGGTAGAGGGCGTTATATTGAACAAGGTATTGCAAGGCGGCCAGAACTTTCGCCTTCCGAACGAGAAGGAATGGACTGAGGTCTGAATCTTTGGGGGTCGAGCACCCAACCAGAACACCTTGATCAAGCTATGTAGCGTTAACTCCGGGCTTGGCAGGATGTCCAGCAGAGGTCCCGGGTCTTGCGGAATAACAATAAAATGATCCCGTAGAGCGTGATAGTTAACAGAAGAGTGACGGCCTCCCGGTCGCAGTTTCAGAACAACACCAAGAGGATGGCACTTTGCAATAAGGCATTCTTCCGTCAGAGTGAGGCCTTCTAGAGCAGACGGATAGCCTTGGCATAGAGTCACATTCACCATATTCTTGGCCGAAAACTTTGGGATCATGTGTCGAATAAGTGAAGCATGACATAACGAACAGAGATCCCAAATGTTATTATGACGGCCGCAGGTATCAAGAGTTCCCTTCAATGGCAGAAGTAAAGGATCCTCGTTTTCCATCCGATAAACATTAGAGCCGGGCACAAGTTTTCCGCATGAGGAACAGACACATCTCTTGCTAGCTTCAGAAATAATATCCTCGTATCTAGCTACGGACGCTCGTATATGTGAGCTAGATATCTCTGCGGGAAATGCGTCAGAAGCCACGGCCCGAGTCTCCAGCTCGTCGCGCAGGAAATCCAGCGCTCGATTCAAACTGTCCTGGAACGTCCGTATGTCCAGCGTTCTTTGCTTTTTGACCGCGGGGCGCAATAAAGTCGAATACCGTCTTTTCTCTATAGCAGGTAGAGATGGCTGTGAGAGGAGCGACTGTTGCATAGGACCCGTAGGAAGTTGAACTCCTTGCGTTCTCTCCTCAGTTCTTGGGTCTAACTGAGCAGGGGCTATATAACGATCAGCGTTTAGAAGATCGAATGACGGTCGGAGAGCCAACTTTCAAGTACGGATTCTCCAGTATTGCGAGGACACTGAAAGGAGTTAACGAAGGGGTTAAATGTAGCTGTACGTAAGCGGCCATAATCAACTGGTGCTTGCACAACGGTTGATCTTCTAGACCGGCAATCGAAACAACGAATCACCCCAGTCCGAGCTGGGAAAGAGGTTCCACAGTCATAACAAGAATGAACATTGAGAAGAAGAGGCTGGGAAGATAGCTGAGTTTGACAAAGCGCACAGCGAAGATCGTGCGAATTTGCAGGAATCGGAACACTGCAACCTAAGCAGGGACAGGTTTCAACTAGAGGTGGTAAAGACGCTAATCGACAGGCAGGGCACCGCGGTGGTTCGATAATTGTAGATAAACGAACCTGGCGACCACAGTCACGACAAGATCGACGAGCTAACATGCTACGTGTAGTTGGAGAACCTGGTCACTATAAGTGAAGCTGGTTAAGCCCGGGTAGCAGACTGAGAATCGTTAATAGACGATATATTACGTGAAGGGGCCACTTTGCACAGAACAAAAGCAGTACTTAGCAGAAGGATATATAGGAACAAAATCCCACAAAAAGATAACCCAGGAAATTTTTCTAGGTGGTAATAGTCGAAGATATCGGGCCCAGTGGGAAGGAAAGGAGCTATGGCAGCACGGTCATAGCGTGATTAAAGTTACGGAAGACAGCAGCCGAAGCAGATTGGAAGTGTTTGAACCATAGTAGCGTAAACAATGGAATGAGTGAAACTATAAAGCTACGTAACTACAACCGATGTTCTGGCAGTGCTCGGAGTGTGCTGTCGCAGGTTAATGAAGCAAGGCGTGGGAATAAGCTATAAAATAGAAAAGAGCCAAGCACTGAATGCAAACGTGGATAGTAGACTAGACGAAGCACAAGAGGCATAAAAGCGCGGATAAAAGCGCGGAGAAGCGAAGGCTAAGCCCAATGAGGACTCCACAAATCACCGAGGCAAAGCGTGAAAGTAAATAGCAGTATTTTAGTCCAATGAGAGAACTATGTAACCGAGGACAAGCCAGTCATGGATGGGAACGTACAGAGAAGTGCAGAATGAAGCCCTAGAACCCTAATGGCTGGAATGGCTAAGACGGATGGAGAAGTAGATAGTGGCCAGGAGCCAACAAGAACGCGTCTTGGCGGCCGAAATCGACGAATTGAACGGCGAGAATTGGCAAGATTTTCCAGTACGAACGCAAGTCAAACTTTGCGGGCAGCTCGCGCAGGGTAGTACTGGTGACGCGCGCTCCACAAGCTCCGCACGCCGATGCCCTGAAACGACAAGGAAAAAAGGAACGAAGGTTGGCACCCGAAAGGTAACCTTATTGGATACAGCCACAAGGTTTATATGGTCCGAAATGGAAAAGGTCAGAGCTTGTTGAAACCTTGTCAGTCGTACATATATATAGGGCAGAATTCCTCCGTAACTCAGGATGTCAAGCGACATAAAATAACATTTTAAAAGAAAGGATGTCGATCTCCGGTCCCATAAAATGGCTACACGTTTAGTTCGCTTTGAATTCATCTGCGAATGTAACAGGCATCAACACGTGTTGAAGTTGATCGACAATTGAATTAATGCAGGATCTTTATTCCAGGCGGCGATTGTTTCTTCCTGGAGAAGCTGGAGTCGTTTGATTTCCGACAGCAATCGTGGGTCAGGTCCAAATTGTACGTCTTCCATGGAAATCTTCTGGAGGAGATGAAGTCCTTTAAACGATCGAAGTCTAGACAATTGGACATAGGTAGAACAGAATTTCCTGTGAGCATCCCAACCTCGTCTAGTAGGATCATTCTTAAGGTCAAGAATGGCTTCCGTGAGGGTTGAACCTTGGACTTTGTAGTCGGTTAGACAGAAAGCTGGGCACATTGGGACCTGCTTCCTCCGTATAGAGAAGCCTTTCAAGGAGATGGAGCGCTCTAATGAGAAAACAGGCATTACCGAAAACTCAAGGTTGTCGAATTCAGCGGATTGCGGTCGGTCCAATTTCAAAAAAAGACATGTAGGCGGTTTGGTGGAAAAAACGTACAGGTTGTCGATTTCAAATAATTGGGCTGAATAGGAAAATTAGGTCAGTGCTAAATATTTTCGGAAGAAAGACGACTTGCCTGTTGGATCTAGAACTACACCGGCCATAGTTCCGATCGCCCCATTCACTTGGCCAATACGGGAACAAATATTAGTCAGGATCACGGCCGGCATGTCCCTGGTATAGAGAAAGAGACCAGGAAAAGGGATCTTGGTCCCTTGGTCAGGTTGCTGGAGCAGGTCTTCGGCCCGTAGCCTCGTTTTAGTTGGGTTTGTGGTTTTGATACGGCTGTGCTCGGCGGGAAAGATGCAAATGGACTGTGATCTGGATATTGCAAAATGCTCTATTTGGACACGATTTATCTGATGTCGAACTGAGTTGAGCTTGGCTATGGCGGTGGCACATTCCATCCGAGGTTCTAGAAGTGAACTAATGACTTTAGTATTCAGCCGATCTACATCGCGTTGTGTCAGAGTTGCTCGCCGCGCTCGCGTGAGAAGATCATAGAATGAAGGATCATCTGATTGTCTCATCTGCTCATCCAAGATGATGACCTGTTTGAATCGATGCCAGATCATTTGGCCGTTCACATCTTCATCGTTGCCGTCTCTTGGTTCCTTCCACAGAGCGGGGCCTCGCACCGGGGGAAATTGGAGGAAGTCTCCCATGAGAATGACCACGGGAAGTCCCCCAAAAAGGTCAGGGGAGGACCTGTCCAGAGATCGAGCAATCATGCAATGGGTGTTAATAACACTGAGCATGGTGAGGTCCAACATGCTCATTTCGTCGATGAACATGATGGTCTTGTGTGTCCAAAGCCTTCTGACTCGGGAGGCCATTGCGCCCTTTCGCAGGCGATTGATGGAGATGCCCAAGGATGTATGATACGTGTTCCCGCCGATAGTGTCCGCAGCAGCACCGGTGGGGGCCATCAGCATAATCTCATCTTTGCGTTCGAGGAAGTCCATAGCGGCGAGAATTGCCTTGGGAATTTGGGATTTCCCTGTGCCACCTTCTCCGGTGATGCAGAGGAGGAGTTGCTTCCGTCGAGAAGAGTCATATGGATGATCCGCCCAAGCCAAAGCTTCGGATAATATCTTTATGACGATAAATTTTTGCTTCTTATTTAGCGGAATATCTTGGCCAACTAGTGATGCTAGAGAGACGGCTGTCGGATTGTCACCGAGTTGAGATCGACGATCCTGCAGAGAGTGGACTACGTCCGAGTCTACTAGCATAGGTTTCAGGAGGCCCTGTTCAATATCTTGATCGAAATCATCCAGCTGGAAGGACGAGTTCAGTTCTTCAGCAGTGGAAGCAACTTCTTTTGTGCTTGCGAGGCATTTAAGACGGCGTTCCCAGTTTTGTAGCACGGAAGGGGCAAGAAATCTGACACCCAAGGTATCATTGATAGAGGCGGTGGAAAAGGCAAGTTGGCGCGGGTTGATGTGTGGCATATTTCGGCCTTGTACTGTTCCCTGGAGTAATGCAGGGATTCGGTGTGCTGTGATAGTCAACTCTCGGCTCCAGGCTTGTCTGACGGTGTGGTAGGCGGCGATCAGAGTCTCCGCTGTAAAGTCCTCGCTCTGAGCCTGGAAGTCCTCACCATGGTCATCACTCTCAGAATCGAAACTTCCTTGCTCGAGATCAGCGATATGCCGGTCAAAAAAATCGTCGTCTAGACGAGTCGATGTACGTAACTTGGCATCTGCTTGGCAGTCTTCTTTGGACTTGCGAAGAAGCTCAATGTTCGCAGCGAATTCTCGATTATGCGGAGCGAGGGTTGGTTCCATAATGGCCCACACAGTAGAGTATATATTTTCTTGAGTCGAAAACTGGCCCAGGATGGCTGATAGATCGAGCCACGGAACAAACAGGCCCAATAGGATCTCAGCGACATCATTCAGAATAGCTTCCGTTGCGGGATGTCCTCCAGAAATGGAATCTTCGGCTGTCTGGAATTGAGTTAGTAGTCCCTTGAATGTGACAGTAGCCACGTGAGCAGGTTTTTGAGCGAGACGCTGCTTGTGTGTGGTGTATCTCGGATGAACAGAGTCGAAATCAAAGTCGGTGGTGGTTGCACTTTGTTTATCTCTCATTCGCACCAGCATGCAATATTCAAAAAACGTGAGACAGGCCAGATGACTACCTCGCCATTTATAATTATCGAATAAGCTCACAGGTGCAGTGTCGCCCACTTTCGTGCACGCTTCCTCTCCGAAAGGACCAGATGCACTTTGTGTCTGCGGTTGTTGTGGATGAGTCATAGCACGTACATATTGCCTTAGCCACCAAAGATTGACGCTGACAAAGTTGTAATTGACAGTGTAGTAGCTTGGCAGATGAAGCAGAGTACTAGCAACCTGAACGCCACTGACTTCGCGGTCATGTGCAAGAGAATTAAAGCATCGGAGGGTAAAGTTATTCATACCCTTTTCGCGTAGGCGCAGGTCTGCTTCTGTTGGATGATCCGCTAACTTTGCTTTTTCAAGCGACTGCTTGAGTAAGGCAGCTTTTGCGACCATCTGCCATGGAGAAACATCGTCCTTGGCAGCATAATTGGTAATGTAATAGATCAGTGACAGGGATTTGGCTACCGTTGGAATCCATGATATGTCATGATTTGAACGGAGACAGCTGGCCATGGCTGGATTCCAAGCATTAATCCAAGCGTGGTTTCGGGCGAGGTGAATCACACCAAGTTGATCTACTCTCGGGAACGGCACGAGGTCTCTAGGCATACTAAAACGACAAGAACCCTTGCTAGGATTATTAGCACGATACTTGAAACAGGTAGCGAAGTGGTGCTTTGAATGCACCTGCTTTCGCCGAGCCACCATGTTGCTGTCATAGGACAGTCTAAGGTGGAAGTCACTGTCGGATTGCACATCGCGGGCTGACGGTGGCATAGGAGGGAGATTGACTTCGGGATCAAGTGGGACGTTCTCATCTACGCCTTGGACGATGATCTTTTCCAAGTAGCTGATCATGCTAGCGGCGAAGGTTGTATCTTCCAGTACGCGTTTACGCAGCGTTCTGAAGCCAAGATTGCCCCTGACCCAAACCAGAGCATGCAAATGAAGCATACCACGGCCATTCGTCTCTACGACACCGTAATGATTGGATACGTCCCCAAGGATCCCAACATATCCCGTATTGCTCGCAAGAAGGCCGTCAAAGATGGCTTTGCAAACGTGATGAAAGAACTCGGCGACGGCGACGGGGTTCGATGTAGCTGTGGCTTCACGGATCGCCGAGTTTGCGGCAGCAAAGACGTCACCAGAAAATTGCACTCCAGCCAAAATCAAAACAAGAGGATTTCGCAAATCCGAAGGGTTGATGGTGATCCAAAAGGCGGGCATTCCATAACGGATGACGAGGCCCCGAATTTCAGCTCGGAGTTTTAGTTTTTGAGCGAAGGAACCTGGAACACGAGTCGCAATACTCTCCAGGTCGTGCAAAAGTCGACGGACGAGTGGGTCCTCAATCTTACGATGCTCTTCGAGAGCCCTTAGGGCATCAACTAACTGATCCTCTGTTAAATCAGCAATATCATCAGTTGCTGACTTCCATTTTTGCCGTTGAATAAGAAGCCCATTGGAAAGGGAAGATGTAGAGGTATACTTTAGATTTGAATGACAAATATGTCCAGCTTTCGAACATATGCGTACTGGTATGCAGAAATAAGTGCACTAACCACAAGTCGTGAAAGCAGCATGTTAATTGAATTGCCTCCGCATGATCTGCTGGGCCGACGGACTTCGGCCTTCTCGCCTCTGACGCCAACGTGGGGACACATCATCCGCATCCGCGAGCTGTCTTTGGTGCGCGAACACACCGGGAAATCGAACCTCATCTTCCCAGGGCAAATTGCTCATGCATGGCCATTGAAATGATGCTCCAGCTGGTGTTGTCCGAACCTGCCCAGTCGTATCCCGCGGTCGGTTACCAGCTGGAGATAATCGATATTCAGCGTTCGCTGGTTCCGGAAGACAATGAAGATAGTATAGAGGCATGGATATCCCTGCTCCCGTGAACTGACCGCATCAGCCAAGAGCAGGGATCGCACGACTTCACGTGCAATCGTTGCACCCGGAGTGTGTAGAGTCACATCGCGAGGGCCGTATTGCGAAACACGTATCAATCACTGATAGAAGTGTGTCTGAGTTCTCCCGTAGAACCACGTCTCCACGTGAATGCGGGTGGGATTCTGCTTGCTGTGCCGATTGTTCTCTCATCCCATGAGCAATGTGGAGCGAGCATTTGGCAAAGTTCAAAAGGGGGAGCGCATGAGGAAGATTGCATTCAAGACCGCAGAGAATGATGTTGTGAAGGGAAGAGTTTTTTTCGAGTCCTGCCGGGAACCGCCAATGACCTCGGCGCGCTCAAGGCCGTGGGGGTGCTGGTCGAGAAGGAGAACGCGGCGGTGGCTCGTCGACTAGAGTTAATTGGATTGCGTCCTCTCGAGGAGGAAGAGGTGCTCCGGCTGGTGGAGTTCGCTATTCAGCGACCCTCCGAGAGCCTTCAGCCAGCCAGATCATCAGCGAGATTCCGCTTGAGTTTCTACGTTTTTCGTCATCGGCCACCTTCTGGAACCGTTCGGCGCGCTTCGTCGAACTTGAAGGCGCGAGGCTGGCCCTCCAAATGACCGTTAATATTGTCCACCCATAACAGGTATTCTGGAACACCCACGGGTGCAGCTAGACAGCTCTCAAAGCAGATGTGATGCCGTTGCGGAGATTACTACCGTACTTGTCACAAAGCTGGTGGCCGAATTTGGACGGGCGGAGGGAGATATCGACACATCGCTGAGATTGACAGGTATTGGCGTCGGTTGACTGCGGCGGAGCCCAGGTCCCTCGCGGACTGTTTTCGTCGGTAACCTGGCGAGCAAAAGTCGACCGGTTTGAGCGGAGGTTAATGATATGAAGTATTGTTGTGATTGTTCTAGACCACAACGTTCATCTCTCGAGCAAAATTCATAGTCGTTTGCCTATTGAGAGGTTGGATTTCTACACCGCCATCTCGTGTTCGATTCCCCGGCTGAGCCCCAGAGAGCCTGGAGAGACCTGAGCGATGAACTGTAAGTAAAGCCCAACTCGGATTTGCAACAGTAGAAATTCCACACCTTGTTTTCTCTCGGCAAGAAGTGTGTAGAGGGCATTGTCTGCCACGTGGGGAGTTTACATTTTTTTCAAAATCTCGTTTTGTCAGCACCAGATGGTTGGTTCATTCCTAACCACGCCTCGGTAGCACGAGACTGAAGATATTGGCGAATCGGCAAATAGAGAAAAAAAAAAAAAAAAAAAAAAAAGAGGTTACTGGGTACCCTAGGATTTTCGTAGCACCTACCTCCATAGGCCTAGCGATAGCATACATATATTTTTAGGTAATCCCTTGATCATGCCAAAAGAAATAAGTCACGGGAACCACCACTGACAGACCCACAACAAGACTCGGAATGTTTCGGATTTTCAAGGTGAGAGCTTGAATTATGCATACTATAAGTTAGTGTACGGGGAAATTGGAGAACAGAGAAAAACGAACAAAAAAAAAACGTCTAGAAAAACTAAAACTCAAAAGCTTGGACTGATTGCTGCCTCACCGGACTACCCCCGTACGAAGTAGTATACCGTTATCTTTACCGTTGATGTTCAATGGTTTCTCTTTGGCACCCAAATAACATTCAAGTGTGAGAAACTGTTCGCATTTCGTCTTATCGCAATTTCATTAAAAGGAAAGTTAAGCTCGATCGTATAGGAATTCTATAGTCACATGAATTATGATACAATTATCGACTTCCTTTTGAAACACTGCCTGTGCATAATCTCTTTGAAGAAAACGGGTGGAGAATAGAACCATTACGTAGTGAAATTCTATATTGTACAGGGCTTCTAACAACTGTAACTGAGATAGACCACTCATGGCTCAGAGATGGTCTCTACGACCAAGGATCGGATCTCACTTTTCTCCACTTGCATTACGGGAGACTCTCTCGGGAGCACTCCACAACGTTCCAGATCTCGACCCAAGCGACCGGTGCACGTGTTGGTCTACAGAGCTTCACACCGCAACGATCCGTTACTAGGGAATTCCAATCTTCTAAAATACACATTAATCCCGGCGTATCCGGCGCATGAGTCGATCCCAAATGCACTCCGGGCAAGGGCCTTCTTCCCTTGGCTTTCTGTACATTTTTATTTGGGATGGGGGATTTACTGCCTACATATACACAATATCTTATGGGGGCTTGGGTCAGATTAGTCAACTATTTGCGATGCCCTGGCGAAGAATGTGTGTATCTAAGTGTATTTCTCGATGTGGTCAATAGCTTAGGGATGAATCTTGATCAATCTAGTAATTGTGACTAAGCACTCACCGACAGTCGGTCCCCTCCTGTCAGTGAGCCAATGCCTAAACACAAACCAATGCCTAAACACAAAAAATTCAACTATTCAATTTCAAACCCAATTCTCTCCACCAAAACAATGCCGTTTTCTACCGAAAAAGAAGAGATCTTGCTCTCAAATGCCCTTGAAGCCTATAATTCTGGTCAATTTAAGAGTATCAAGTCTGCAGCCTCCCATTTTAACGTGTCAAAGTGGAAGCTGCGAAACCGAAATGAGGGCCGACCGAGTAAAAAAGGGCGTGCAGCTACCAATAAAGCATTAAATGAGTCGCAAGAGAAGTCTTTGATTCATTGGATCGAGCTCCTTAATTCGGTCTATACACCACCTAATGCTTTTGATATTGAGGATGCTGCAAATCGCATTTTACAATACTGCGGTTCCGACCGACGGATTAGTAAAATGTACGGATATCAATTTATCCAACGTTTACCACCCCATATTACCCTCCGAACCCAAAAACCTATAGAAAAAGCGAGAATCGAGGCTGAATCTCACGGTGAATTAATTCATTGGTATGAGGTTTTTGGTGATTTTCTCAAAAAGAATAAGATCCAAGCCAATGAATTATATAATTGGGATGAAACTGGCTTTCAACTAGGCATTGGAACAAAGGAAAATGTCGTGTCTACCCGCCAAAATGAGACTATTGGAACCGGTGGAATTGGTCAGAATATTACTGGCATTGAATGTATTTCAGCTGATGGCTGGGTTATGCATCCTTGGTTCTTGATTCGCGGTTCTGAGCATATGGAAGACTGGTTCGAAGACGACGATAATATAGCCAATTACCGGGTTATTAAACCAACTTCTAAAGGCTGGACAGACGATACAACTGCAATTCAATGGCTATTGGACTTCCATTTCGTCACGAAAAAGCGAGTTACCAAAGGTAGACCTAGAGTTCTACTTATGGACAATCATGGTTCTCATGGAACCCCGGAATTCGAGCATATCTGTCAAAGTTTTAACATCATTCCTTATTGGTTTATTCCAAAAATGACACATCGATGTCAACCTCTTGACGGTAAACCATTCTCAGTTCTTAAACAGCGTTTTCGGCGGAAGAACAATGAGATTGAACGCTGGGGTGGCGATGTCAATGATAAACGGCATTTTTTTCGAATGATCAAAACAGTCCGCAAAGACACATTCAAATCGCAAACTATCAAATCAGCATTTGCGGATACTGGCATTTGGCCTTGGGATCCAAAACTTGTTCCTGATCAAATTGATCCTGGGTGGGAAGATGAACCAGTGATTGAAATTTATGGTCATACGCCCTCCCCCGAAGCCGAAATCCCAAGTTCACAGACGAATTCACCACCAAATACACCTCACAGATGGTCAAAAATTGAGGATAAACTCGAAACAATCCTCGAAAATGATGAACCAGACGTTTCAAAACTCCAAAAGCATGTAAAACGTGCTATTCGTGGAGGTAAACAGGCGCTTCAAGATCTGAACCTTGCAAAACAAACGATCAAAAGGATGCAAAAACACAGAATTCCGATTAAAAAATCACGACGTATTATAAAAGGAGCTTCAAAATCCCCATTATCATCAATTGCGGGCAATATCAGAGTTCATCGACGTGCTGCGAACGAAAACAGAGTTGAGATCTGTCGTGAGATCGGAAATGCAAGAATTCGAGACTATTGGTATCGCGCCCAACAAGCTCTCAAAGAAAAAGAAGAGGCATCAGGAGAGAGAGATTATATTGATGAAAATAGTGAGCTATTTAAATGGGTAGATCCAGATGATATGTTGGGAGGAAATTAGGTTTGAAATTGAATAGTTGAATTTTTTGTGTTTAGGCATTGGTTTGTGTTTAGGCATTGGCTCACTGACAGGAGGGGACCGACTGTCGGTGAGTGCTTAGTCACAATTACGATATTGAAAAAATGTATTTCCCTTTTCCTTTTTTTTTTTTTTTTTTTTTTTTTTTTTTTAAAAAAAAAAGGGGTTTGCCACGTTCAAGGGCGAAACGGTCCGCGACCGTGGTGGATCCGTCCAATACTGGCTAATCTCTATATTGTAAGCAATGACTCCCATACATGGAGACGGGAAACCTCATTGGAACCCCATCGTAGTTGTATTATTAGATGAATAGTAGAGTGTAAGTGCTTTGCAAAATTACTCCACAATCTCCGAGAGTCCTCTCTTGCCGGTGTCGAGTTGAAAAGTCGATCCCCTAACTTGGCCAGCCTGGAATGTACGGACGTCAGGAAAATAACCATCTTGGGTATTTACAATGTGGTGACTTTTATTTTTATCTTCTTAAAGCTCCAAGCTCGAATATAGAGACTTGAGTCAAGGAAGTCTATAGCTACATGTATTAAAATATAAACTTATCAACATCACTTTTTGAAAACGCTACCAACTTATGTGTACAATAGAGTATCAAAGGAGAAAAATGGGCCTAGAATACAACTACTACCAAGCGACGAGGGTTATCTCCTTCAAGTCTAACACTATAGAAGAAGAATTAATCCTAATAGAGCCCGCGACTCTCCAAATAAAATATAAAAATAAAAGAGATCTCGTTTTGAGAGATCCCTCTTTCGGTTCGTACGGCTTCTTTCCCTTCCTGACTCCACTTATTTTGGCTCCTTTAAAGTGGCGATCCTTATCGATTCGTCGTCGAGGGAGTCGACGATTTTTATCGTGATTGGTGAAAATTGGGGAAGCATATATCCACCTGAAACAAACCCGAAGGTCCAGGGGCATTTTTCGTCCCACTATGGGATCGGCTGCGGTTCCGTCAAGTGGTCAATTCCGTGTATTGTCAATTCGTCTATTACATCTTGATACGGATCTCCAGATTTTCTTGCATCACCTAACTTACCTGGCTCGAAATGCACAACGTCAGGTACCCCCATTATGATCATCCCGGGTGTTTGATGTGATTTTTATTTTTAATTTCTTTGATTTATCTTGCCATGAAACAGCAGTATGGGCAAGTCCCCTATAAAGACGAGGGTTAACCCCGAGGACAATTGCGAGTCCACATCAGTGACAGCCTTTTCTACACGACTTCGCTTCCCCTCTGCATTGCTGGTGACATACATCTTACCATGTCGCAGTCACACAACTACAGCTGGGTCGACCCGAACCTGCATGACGGGAATCGGCTCTGTGCTCTTCGTGGCCACCGCCCATGTACCTGTGCAGGGCTTTATCTAGAGCCCACGCGTCACTTTGCAAACAGCAGCATCATGAATCAGTCTTCCACATATCACCAACCCGCTATCGCTCCATGGTACGACTCGAACTGGTGTCAATCGGATTCTTTGGCTCAAGTTCCAATTCCCAATTCCTCCCAATGGAATCCATCTGTGGGATACAACCCCGCCGACCCCCTGAATATGAGCATTCTCGGTACCGGACACAGTCCCATGCATGGCAAATCCGACCTCGTTGCTGCCATCCAATCTTCGCCTGTGCAAGTGTACGCACCCCCAGGCAACACTGGTTACGCCCAGTCAGAGGAACAGTCTATCTATTACGGGAGTCCGGCAGAGCAACACGTCGCGCAGTGAGTTCCCTGACACCATATCTTTAACACGAAAGTGATTCATCTCCTATTAACTCTTACTGCAGGGACCCTCAATTCCCTCTGCCGTGTTACTGGGGTGGCCCCAAACACGGCTTGTTCCCCAACTTTGAATCGCTTATCAATCATCTGAAAACGGACCATATTGATCCGCAATACCAGGCACAGCCAAACCAGGCGTAAGATACCCAATGCCATCTTTCATCATCTGGTTCATGTGCTAACGTCATATCCGCTGTCCTAGGTGCAGCAAGATCAAATGCCGCTGGGAGGAGTGTACATCGTCATTCAGTGAAAAGGAGTCTTTGGAGCGCCACGTCAGATGGCTTCATGTCAACCCGGGTTCGTTTTTTTGTCCATTTTGCGACAAGGTTTGCAACCGCGATGATAACTTGAACGACCATATCAGCAAGTACCATCGAATCTCAACTTGGTGGAGACGATGCAAAGGGGAGTGTTATCGCACTTGAAAGGGGCTTTCTGTCAGCCTTCGAGATGAATGAGTATGGTTTATGAATCGGTAATAGGTCATGTGAAAGGGGCGTCATATATAAGGCACATTGGGTGGGCATATACATAGGGAAAAATGGGGTTAGAATAATTTTGCTTATTTTCGATTCTTCGGAGTGGGTGAGATATTTTCCTTGATCTAGTAGTATTATAGTGAGAAGATGGACGACTAGTTAGGCTCCAACAGGTTAATAGAGCTTTGATTGACTGATTGATTGAGAAGATGGACTAACCGGCCCTTACATTTTTTACAAAAATTACAGACCCTCCTAACGGAGGGTCCGCCACCCATATGAAAGGGATCACCCAAATGACAGATTTTTTTTAAATTTACCATTTTCACATTGATCCTCCACCACGCAGCCCACCATGCCTAAAACCAATAAAGAAATAGAGATCCAGATTGAGAAAGCAATGGACTCTCTCTCTGAGCAATCTAAACCCAATATTGCAAAAACTGCGCGAGAATTCGCGGTCCCCGAAGGTCGACTCCGACGGCGATGGAAAGGTGGAAAATCGCTTTTTCAAAGAAAACCCAATGGCCGGAGGCTTAATTCCATACAAGAGCAGGCTTTATGTGAATATATCAATTACTTTGATACGGTCGGAGCCTCGATAAATCGCCGTCAAATTGCTATTGCAGCCAATTCAATCCTCGAAGAAGACCATGACGAGAGCGAACCGCCCCCTCAAATCGGCGACCACTGGCTAAAACGTTTTCTCAAACGTAATCCTGAGTACTATGTACGACGGAGGAAGGCTCTTGATGTTGAAAGAAGTGCTGCACTTGATAAATCTGTTGTTGAGAGGTGGTTTCAAGACTATAAACAAGTGGTGACTGAGCACGGTATATGCCAGCAAGACATCTACAATTTTGATGAAACTGGCTTTCAAATTGGTGTCGGACGTGATCAATTTATCATTACTAGACATCCAAAAAAGAAGCTATTCAATGGATCTATCACAAACCGAGAATCTGTGACTGTTTTGGAGGCTGTTTCTGCCGATGGTTTTGCCTGCCCGCCGCTTATTATTCTAAGTGCAAAGCAAGCCTTAGCACGCTGGTTTGATGCTATTAAGGAAGATGAGCATCTAGCTGTCACTGACACCGGCTATATCAATGATACCTTAGCATTCCAGTGGATTCAGCTATTCCATAAGTCGACTATTGGCCGTACACTAGGTGCAAAAAGGCTTGTGTTATGCGACCGTTTTGGAGCCCATATGACGCGTCAATTCGTCCAATTTTGTGAGAAGAATAATATCATTTTATTCTTTTTACTCTCGCATACTAGTCATGTATTACAGCCTCTCGATGTCGGAGTGTTTGGTGTTTATAAACACTGGCATAGTGAGGCTGTCGAGGCCGCAACAATGACTGGATGCCGCAAGTTCTCAAAGGATGAATTCCTACATTCCATAGGGGAAATTCGTCGAAAAACCTTCAAACCGCATACAATTAAGCTTGGATTTAAATTGACAGGCCTTTGGCCTATTAATTCTAAGCTTATTACCGACGAATTAGAGTCATACGATCCATACTATGACAATCTATACCGGTCGAATACACCATCAATAAACTCACAAAACACTGAGTTTAGCACCCCAAAAACCGCTGAAAAAGTGAGAAGAATAAGCCTACGGCTTAATCAATATGATCCTACAACTCGGCATTTCAAAGAGGGGTTGGCAAAGCTTGCAAAAGGTGCTGAGGCGCAGGCTACTTTAGCTCTCCAGCGACAGCGGGAATTCGATCGAACACAAGCTATCATGGGAGCTCGCCACGCCCGGTATGATGCATCTCGCCGTCATGTACGGATTACCGGCATCATGAATTCAAACCAGCTCAAAGAAATAAAGCGAAAAGAATATAAACTGAGCGAAAAAGCCGATCAAGAGAAAACGAGGCGGAAGTGGAAGAAGGTATTGGTCGAAATCAGGAAGCATGGAAGGGCCAAAAAACGCAGTGGAAATTAGATTGCTTTTGCATTCTAGTAGTAAGTTGACTAATTCATCTATATCTCTTATTAAATTAATTAATTTACTATGTGGTGGTGTAGTAAATTGAGGTTAAAGTAAAATGTAGGAAAAATCTGTCATTTGGGTGATCCCTTTCATATGGGTGGCGGACCCTCCGTTAGGAGGGTCTGTAATTTTTGTAAAAAATGTAAGAGCCGGTTACTATTAGATCTGTTAAATACTGCCCGCGGTTGACGACGGCTCGTACCGTCCCCGGATCAGTGCACTAGTAATTTTTAGACTTCATTTGAAATTTCATTGTTTCGACATCAGTCAGAATATTATTTAAAATAATATCTCCAAAGTTTCAGCGGATGAACTGCAAAGAAGTAGATGAAATCAAGCAAAAGAGCCAGTAAGTACAAAATAAAAGTCAAGACGGCAAGGACCGTGGAAGTGGAAGTAACTTGGATAGGTAGATCAGTCACATTGTCGATCGAACGTACGTTACAAGTCATCACTGAAGACTTGGATTCAAAATACGGAGTACGGAGTACGGCTGTGTCTTGTGGGGGTGGGCCCTCGGCCGACTCCACACCCATTCTTTTCTAATTCTGGCTATAGTCACCCGTCGGGTCTTGGTCCTTGTCAGCTGTATTTGTCTGCCAAGCCATGTATCGATTGCAGTTCCTACCTAAGTAAGCATGCATGGAAATAGTCCTGGCAATCACGTCATTGGCTGGCGATGCAACGGATCGTCTGTACATGACTCGCGCGAGTTGGGGAAAAAAGAAGAAAAGAAGCGAACGAGATCTTTTCCCCTGGATCTGTACTGTACCCTAGACCAAACGGTGAAGCATTAGAGCCTCTGGGTTGGGCTGGATTCCAATCCATAGATCCTCTATTAAGTAGGCTTTGTTAATTCGTGCACCACGCTAAACCCCTATTAGGTCATCACATGATTCCCAGATGTACCTCGTTTTTAATTGCCTCAGTGCCTCAGGCCCTCCACTGCATCGGAACAAGCATGTTCCGTAATTACCTAATCGGGTAATTCGCCTGGGGAGGGCCTGAGCGCAATTGCACCGCTTTTGCTGTGGGTCTCAATTTCGTAATGTATTTTGAACAACAACCCCTTCATCCAACAATGTCGCAACCTTCTGACAGCCCCGTTCATACAACACCTAGGCAGTATCGCAGCCGTCTCAGTCCGGCAGAAAAGTTGGACAAGACGTTCGCATTCCTTCGTACTGAACTCAACTGGTCCCTATCCGACTTGATCAGAACCCTGTGCCAGCAAAATGACCTAAAGAACCGCCAGCGACAAACTGGGTATATGAAAGCTGCATATGGCAGGGAGGTAATTGACCTCTGCCTCGCTCATCCTCGTTCATCAGAACTGGAATTGCGCAAGATGCTACTCGACTCAGTGAATTGGGGCATGCCAGAGTATCGACGAGAAATTGTTGAGCTCGGAAAACAGACCGGCTTTGGCGAGTTCGCTGTCTCCATTGCTAGTGCTGATTCGCTACATGGACTCCTCGATACGGCTCATGAGCATGCTCCGAGATTTATTGGATTGTTGGATAGTGTAACATGCGGAACTCGGCGTGCTAGCGAGATAAGTTCGCTTTCGTCTCGGTACATAATAATCCTCGCAATCCTCTGTTATTCACAATCCAATCGACACAGCAACGTGCAGACTCTTCTTGCCATACACCTGCATGCCAATGGAGTTCGGCGACGAGTCATCGAACTGCTCGCGAAGTATGGGCTCTCTGTGAGCTATAGTACGATTCTGAGGGTAATCAAGTCTCTTTCTGGAGAAGCTATCGCTTCTGTGACTGCTGCTGGGAGGTCTCAGAATTCTGTTACTGTTTACGATAACTTTGAGCAAATGGAAGGCGTCCGGGAGCAGCGTGTTGAAGGAAACAGTACATTCCACTCAGTGACCGCCGGGGAGGTCTTTGAAGGAAGGGAAATGCCAGATGGAGGATTGAAGCAGACCATGCTTGATCGAAATGTCCGCCTGGAACCGGAAAGTGTGCTCCTAGCACCGGGCAATTCAGATGACGAAATTCAGCGCCAGGTATGATTGACTCGTATGGTAAGTATTCCCTTTTAACCTAGCGTGGTAGATTGTCCGGTTTTTCATTGCTAAAGCTGTGAAAGGGGTCTTTCCTCAAGCAATTGAAGCAATATTTTCTCCTTCGACGGCGGCATTTCCCAACATGCCAAAACTTGACGTCTTGCCCGTTGGGATCACGAAGCATTCCCCTCTTGGACCCATTTTCCATGACGAGTCGACAAATGAAGGAAACCTATCGATACTTGACAATATTTTCCGGAAGCAGTACGCTATCGACGAGGACTCAGAGCTTTATCGCACTCGGCTCTTCCTCGTATATGGTGATCAAAAAACCGTTGATCGTATTCGATCCTGCAAGCGCCTTCGGCGACGTGCCTCTCGACCTTATGACAATCTCCAGTGGGTCCTACCGGTCGCTGGCCTCTTCCACCTGAAGATGAATTATTTGTACATGATATCAACGTGCCATTACGGAGGCACTGGGGGCGATCCATCCACCTTGCATGATGCCGCTAACTTTTGGAGGCGTAAGAAAATCAGCAAAGCAAAATCGGATTTCTTCGCATTGGAAGAGCTGGTAATCCACAGCTTCGAAGCCCGAGTGGCCGCTGTGTACTGGTTACTTCTCGCGAATACCGGACTAGGGAAATCTTACGAGGATATTGATCGAATTACACGCCTACACAGCCCAGAGAATTTCCTCTCCCTAATCGAGCGCATCCGTGTGGTATATTTCCACCAGGCTACCCGCGGGGGCCAAGAGTTACAGAACCACTGCCTTTTCCTGCAGCATACACTCAACTACCTGTTGCTCAAGTACGCCATCAAATACGCAGACATTGGTCTTCTACGGAGAGCGGTCGATCGAGCCTGTGTTCTGTTCGCCGGGACCAATCAACGCAAGTATGCCAATGAGATGCTGTACTTTCAAAAGCTATTGACCACATCTGCAACTCCAGCGCTGCAACGGGCCATTCTCGCGAATAGCCTCATTAACTTGCGCGGCCATCAGGACTCGTGGTTTGAAACTGATCGGATGATGGAGTTCCATATTGGGGATATGAAGGAGATTTTTAAGGCGAAACGAGGATCCACTATCCATCTCGACTATCTCTTTGAGTATTGCTCCCTTAACTCATCGTTCTTCCGTCTACTCCGCTCCGAGATCGAGCGCATTTTTAACGTACACGTTAACCCGGAGCACACGGTGAAGTCGGCAACGTATGATCTCACTATCATGGCAGAGAGACTGGTCCGCCAAGGTTCGTTGGCATATAAAAACGATCGAACTACCAAGTTTGTTGCTCCGGATCTTGTGCGACTAGGTGTTGCCAAACTGGCTGGTGAGACAATGGAAAGGTTTAATTCAAGAGAACTCCGAGGGTATGGCATGGAGAGCGAGGAGCTCGAGGAATCCCACACAGGTGATCTACCCGTAGATTTCTTCGCGTTGGAGGACACGGGATGAATCTATCCTATCTGCCTTTTTTGCCTTTTTTGACTTGGCGTAATCGGTGGCTGACCTCGATACGGACGGAATGCCCTGTTTGCATCGAGCTGTTGAAGGGCTTGTCTCTCGTCTCTTGTTTTAGCTGCACGAGCAGCTGCAATGGCTCTGATGTCGACCCCCTTGGTAACCCCAGCTGCCCTGATGGTCTTGACGACCTCCCCTCCAAATCTCTCCAACCAAATCCACTTCCCCCCAATACGGTCTCGAAGATCATTAATTGTATGGATGTGGTATCCGTCTCTTGCCAGGTTATCCAGCAAGTGCGTGGGCATTAGCGCCTCATGAGCGTCCTCATCTTGGAAGAAGCTTGCATGGAAGAGCTGCGCTGCCCTTGTCTTGCGCCACTGAATCAAGTCCGTGCGAGCCCTTAGTCTTGCCCAGTTAGGGACTTTCGATTTACGGAGCTGTTGCTCTTGCTTTCGAGGCCTAGGGAGGATGTCAACTTGACTGCAACCAGTACAGCAGGCCAGCGGTCCAGGTCGTTGGCAATCCGTCATTGACTCCCCGAAGAAATTTAGAGCGCATTTTCTAATGCAGCCACGCGTGTTTATCAACTCCCGCAGGCCAGGATCGAGTTGTGCTCTGCGCACCCTCTCCAATTTTGCTCTTCGGGATGCATCAGCTTGGTTTTCCATCGGTTCGAAGCACCAGGAGTCCACCAACCAAAGGAAGTCACCCATATATCCACTTCCTCTTGCAGCTCTCCCTGCTCTCTGAAATAGTGTGCACATTGAGGAGGGCTGTTTCCATTGTATGACGCGGCGGATATCAGGGTTGTCGATTCCCATTCCCATTGCGTCTGTGGCTAGTATGATGCGGTGGATGGCGGGACCGCCCTGGCCTCGGTCGGGACGGCAAAAATCCTCAGATATTCTGCGCTTGTCGAAGTCAGCCAACTGAGAGTGATAGGCTTGAATAGCGGCGCTTGCCAAGGCTCTCTGGCTACCCAACCTCACGAGCCATTCGATCATTTGAAACTCTGCGGCCTCGATCTGGGCGATTGAATCCATGTACACGATCGTCTTTGGGATTTGACTCATGCTGACCTGCCCTGGGGCAGTCACTGCTTCGTCTAAGAGAAAACTGAGATCATGGAAACTAGCAATGCTGTGCTCAATCCGACGAATGGATAATGAGATATCTGGTCGGTCGATCGTTGTTTTCATTACCTCGACTTCGTCCTGAAAACCCGCCAATTGTATGACATCTTGAAGCATGGTCGGGTCAAGGGTGGCAGAGGTCCCAAACCATGGCACTCTTTTATCGATACGATGTCTAAGGACGCCAATCCGAGAGTAGTGTTTTCGCCAATCGCCACCCCACTGCTGAACGACGTGCAGTTCATCGATGGCAACTAAGACTAAGCGCTGATGAAACTCCCTATGCCGTAACAGCTCCGCGAATTTATCTGAGAGAGCAATCTCAGGCCCCAAAAGAACTAGAATCCTCCCGTTAGTGGGTCGTTGTGCCACGGCAGCTGGATGCAGCTTACTGTGCGTGAATTCTCCATTCATTATCCGCTGGCGCACATGAGCGTTGTTCGATTTGCTGTTGAGAATACATGGAACACAGCCAGATATTTTCTTGATTGACGCTGCCTAGGACATGTCAGATTGCATGAACCACCTGTGATAGCTCCAACTGGGTATGGAGCATGCTAATCAATTTCAACGCTGGCTGTTCAACCCACCTGGTCCTCCTCTAGCAGGTTTAAAGGCATGATCAGAAGGGCGATTCCGCCCGTTCTAAGTGCAGGAACTGATTGGAATATCATTGACTTCCCCCAGCCAGTCCTAGCTATGAGTATGAGGTCTCTCTGATCGATGGCCAGGGTTTTAATGGCCTCTACCTGGTCGGGACGGGGTTGGAATCCGTGGAGTCGGTGCAGAAGGTCGCGTAATTTCTCAGCAGATGGAGGATCTTCAGGCATAAAAGATACTGCATTTGATTTAACAGGCATTGTTGATAGGATGGGTTAAATTTCAAGGTATAGCAATGCAATTTGGCGGAGAAACAGGACAAATTGTCTCGATGGTCGCGTCGTTTTGTTGTGAATTTAGAACCTAAACTATGCGTTTTACACGTTACGAAATTGAGACCCACAGCAAAAGCGGTGCAATTGCGCTCAGGCCCTCCCCAGGCGAATTACCCGATTAGGTAATTACGGAACATGCTTGTTCCGATGCAGTGGAGGGCCTGAGGCACTGAGGCAACGTTTTTAAAATGGTAAACCTACGTTTCAATTTCCTAGTAAACCCCCTTGTAACAGTGACAACCCGCCCCACTGAATTTTTTAAAGCTATTTACATGCTTTTTTTTAGTGCGCCTCTGTCTCTGTCATCTCCCCCTGAGATGTCTCGTCCGTTCTTCTCCTCTTTGGCCTAGGCGTCCGGCCTGATCTTCTTGGCCCTTTATCCTCCGAAACCTCCCACCCTGCCCCCGAGGTGCAACCTTTCTTTTGGACCCCGACGGGTAGGTATTCCACGCCCGAATGGAGGGTCTCTGCTTCCGTTACGTTTATTACATGAGGTGCCATGTTGTATATTGCATTGTTGGGCTGTGTGCTCATTCCCCGGCTGGAAGCCGTTTGAGACGAATTCCCGTAAAGTATTCAGAAGTCGCTCGTCAGGATTCCGACGTTCACCATTGATGTCAGTCGAAACAGAGCCCGTGGTTAGAGGCTCACTTTCCCCAGCATCGAAACCACCATCTTGAGCAGCTTGAAGATCATTTTCGTAGTTGCCAGTGCGTAAACTGAGCGCGTAACCCTCTCGCTCACCCGAGTCAGGCTCGTCAAGATAAATAAGGTTGTCACGCAACTCAGGCGGAATGAAGTCATCAGTCCAGTCGTCTATCATAGGGTGGTTGATGTCAACATCTTGATAGACCTTGTTGTTTTGAACCAAATATTGGAGAGCAGCGAGCACCTTGTGTTTCCGTACAAGTAAGAAAGGTCTCAGGTCTGCATCACCGGGAGGATGTTTCCCCGCCCAGAGAACCTTAATCAAGTTATCCAAACTTAAGTCATGACTCGGGAGAATATGCAGAAGCGGTTCGGGGTCCTGAGGCATTACAATGAAATGACCCCGTATTGCACGATAGCTCACAGGTGATGAGTGTCCTCCAGGGCGTAGCTTGAGCACAATACCAACAGGGTGACATTTTGCAATCAAACACTCCTCAACTGGAGTAAGATCTTCAAGAACACTGGGATAGTGTTGACAGAATGTTACATTCACAAGATTCCTGGCAGAAAACTTAGGGATCGTCTGTTGAGAAAGTGAAGTCAGGCATGTTGAACATAAGTTCCAGATGTGCTGATGTTGGCCACAAGGATCAAGCTTGCCGCGTAGGAGTTGTAGTCTAGGATCCTCGTTCACAACACTATGGATATCTGTGGCGTCGAAGAGTCTTCCGCAAGAGGCACATACGGCTCTTTTGCTAACAGCTTCAATCGCTTCTTCATATCGGGCCACGGCTGAACGAATATGTGCAAGAGATACATGTGGGGAAACGAATTTGACGCCTCTACCCGCCTATTAAGTTCTTGCTGCAAAAAGGTCAAGGCTTGATCTGCAAGATATCGTATTCTCTTTGGGTTGGTCGGTGTGTGGTTAATTAGTTTCGGGTATAGCCTGAATTGTTGGCTGGCAGTCTGGTTTTGCTCCCTATGGCATTTTCGATGTTGCTGCGCAGGTTGGTCGCAGGAAGTTTCAATGATAAATGGGCTAGGGGCGTGCAGCGCACGTGGGGGAGCAGGGGCTAGTGGCCGTAGAGATGCCTTTGGAGAATTAGGGCGCCCTGTTGTTGAACTTGGCGATTGAGGTTGGTTCTTGGCGATAGAACCTGACGAGTAGGCAATCTTAGGTGCCAGCGGCCGTAGAGGTCTTTTCGGAACATCAGGAGGATATTCTGTTAAATTTGGCAAGGGCTTAATCTTTTTTCGCAGAGGCTGTAGAGAATTTAGACAGTAATCGAATGGCAACGGCTGTTAGGTTGATAGCTGGTCATTATTGGTCTTATTTAGAACGGGGACATCAGGAGCATTTTGTTTAGTTTTCGGAAGTAATGTTCGTTGCAATGACGTGGAGTTGGAATTGCCCAGAACAAGAGGTGTCTGCACAACCAGGTTTAATTAATAGAAATTAGCGACGCTGGGTTATAAGAGTGCCTCAATCATAAGCCAATCCTCCACCGAGAGTCTGTCTGTACTTTCTTTCACAGGGGGTGTTAACTAACTGATTCTGACCACCCGTGCGGAGGCCTTCAGGCGGCAATCATGGCAGGTTTCGAACTGGGTGGAATACCATGGTCTGGCACAACCTGAGCAACGGATACGTCGGGCAGTGGGGGATGGCATTGCTAAGAGAGATGAAGTTGAAGGGTGAACGTCGTCCATCACTATTTTGGACGAAGACGAACATGTCGCATAGGTGAATAGAAGGAATCGGGATACACGACGGAAATGGATCAAGGAACATAACGAACCGAACTATATCACACACGGACCAGGATATGGTGATATGGAGAATTAACTCGAGACGAATACTGTACAAGCCGAAGTCTGAACAGGGAAGGATGGAGAGGGATAATCATCCTAAAAAGAATAACTCATTAATAGAAGACAGTCATGATGTCGATGATTTTGGCCGAAGAACCTAAATATCGTAACATAGCACAAGAACACGAAGAGCCTAACAAGCCCTCCTGCCTTTTTTTGAAAGAAGCTTTCCGTCGTTACAGAAGTTAGCCAAACCGTAATTAACCATGTCAATGCATAGAAGTGGAAAAAAAGAAGAGAAGGTAGCACGCACAGGATCCTTAATAGAGGAGGTCATGTGACGTAGAGGCAAGAGAACGAAGCAGGGTTTTTTTTTCTTTCTTTCATGAGGTAATAATCGAAGACGTCGGGCCTAGCGAGAGAGTGGGCCATAGCACGTTTAAAGTTGCGGAAGACAGCATCCGAACCCGATAGGCTTAACTTGAGCCGAACCATGGTGGCATAAAAGCCGAAAGGAGTAAACAAAAAGCTATGGGGATACGCCTGGTGTCCCGGTGTAAGCGAAGAGAATGTTGCTACAGAAGGTTATGGATACAGGCCAAATACGTAATATAGAGAAATCTTTCAGAATCATTCGATCCGTCGTCCGCTACGATGTAATGGAAGGGACTATCAAGAGATAAAATGTAATTTTTATGTTCGAGACTGAACAATAAGTATATACTGAAAAAAGCTTGCATGGGAAGTGAATTTTTACCGTGGCCACGGAGGAAAATGATGTAGAACTAAAAACTAACCTAGACCCTTTGATATCTGGCATCGGCCATCCTCAGTATCATGAAGTTAAATTGTTCTTCGAGAATTTACGTCTCCTCTGAGGCTGACAGCCACTGAGAATCGTGTCCGCTGATAATTTGTCTTCTGGCGAAGTCAGGTGCTCAACAGTCGTATCCCTGCCGAAGGCCTCATTGGAGTGCTCGGATTGTATTGGAACATGTACGTCACTAGAAATAGTGGCTGAAGTAAGTGAAATTTGAGGAGTCTGGTGACCTTCGCCTAGATCTTGGGAATCAGAGACGGACATTAGCATCCGAGACCTCTTCATTGGAGTCAATGAGTTGGCACGAGTGTTCCATCTATCTGCTTGCGTTTGCTTTCCCGCAGAAGAGGTAGGAGTCACCGGTGGTGTTGTAATGCTGGCGAGATTTGGAATAAAATAAACATCATCCACGCCAATTGCTAGCCGAGGCGTGTTAGTCGTGATGCCGAAAATGCGTCCGTCGATAAATATACGGGACTGCATAGCAAGAATGGGAAAATTGGTCCAACGTTTTCCGTTCCTGAAGTAAATGCAAACTTTAAAATTCACAGACGACTTGCTGGAAATGTCATAGACCGTAGTCTCGAGGTCATAATGCAACAGAGTAGACCCGGTATTCAACTGCCCGCCTCCACCTCGGACTACTCCGAGTAAGCTAACTGAGGGGAGAGCGGCCTCCGGGCAGTGCATATTGTATGCATGAGCATCCGAATAGTCACCAGGATGGCTAAGAAAATCTTCAGCGGCGAGAAAACAAGTGTGGCACTTATGGTACGGTATCTCACCAGTCAACTTCATGGGCGTTTAAAATCAGACGTAAAGAACCCTCCGGATCGACACAAGTTAAGAACGAGCCCCAAGCATAGATGAATTTGTTGGGATCGTAGGATTGAGATTTACCGGGTGAGGCAAAGAAATGTACGGTAGTCGGAAGCCCAGTCAGCTCAACATCGTCCGAGTAAAGATCCGTTTGAAACGGAAGATGTAAGGAAGCCTCGATTTGTAGAGCAAGGCCCTGGCCGGGTCGAGACGGGTCTGGTCCCACACTATTTATGAAGTCCCTCAAGTGAAGAATAGCCGGCGAGTAAACTTGAGATGGCATAAGGACGACAATCCGAGAGGGAATAAAGACCGAGATAGTGCAAAACCGAAAGGTAGTGAACAGAAGTGACACTCAACACAGTCACAGACATAGGATATATATAAGTGTTAAGGATATCGAGTGCCAGGATATCAAATCCATACAAGCCTAGCAATGCAGTCAAATAGAAAACCTTACAATATTATTTTCAAGCCACGTGGAAGGATCTTACCCTACGCAGAGAGCAAAGAAGGCCCTAGAAAGTAAAATTACAGAGCGCATCGTCACAACACCAATAATAAGACCAGATTAGCTTCACTGCAAGAGAGTGATGATGTTAACAATGCTGGGCCAAGAACTTAAACATCGCATCTCATCAAGGATACAAGCCCAACAAGGAGAGGAACTCCAGCTACATAGGTCCTAGCATATTTAAAGTTACGGAAGAGCGCAGCCGAATCCGATAAGATTCATTGAGCTCATGGTACGGCAAAGGCCATCGCCAAAACGAAAATCGCAGCGAAAACCCAATGCTCCGACTGGAGTCGGAGTGAGCAACAAAACCAGAAAAGCTACAAAACACCAACAGAGGTGCAGATTGGACAAAGAACGGGAAACTAGAGTCGTTTCCGGCAGAAGCCTTTGTCCAATAGCACTGAAAGCATCCGTCCAATAACACCGAAGCTCGGGGAGCCAATCATCGCGATTTCAGTCCAATTTCGCACCAAAATTTTGTACTGGTGACGCGCGCTGCCCGCACGCTGATGCCCTGAAACGAAGTGAGGGGTGTGAAAGTAGCGGTAAAATATGGATAAGAAGACGAGATGGTATGTAGAGATATAAAAGTCTATAGAGTCACATTGTGATTGGCCGTAGAAGTGCAGGAAATGCATACGAGAAAGTTTATATATGTAGCACGTGGTGACGTCCCTTGTCAGGCGGGGAAGCACTTATATAAACACGATCTGTCTCGGCACGGCAAGAACCAAACCTTTAATCTTGAGCCTCGTCGTCTAACCATGTCACTTTGTCCAGTTCGGGTTGGATTCAATTGTGAAAATACTTTCCACACACTCTCTTTCACTCATCATCTTCCTCGAAGTCTTGTCCCAGTCGACTCCAGAGTCATTACGGGGGATTGCGAGTATGCTGTGCTGCTTAAGCGTGTAGTACTACCGATTCTCAACGAGCATGAAGCTGCGTGTCGAGCAGCATCAAGTCCTCTGTGTGGGGCTTGCAGTTCCGCCACGACACAAATACTACAAACACCTATATCCATTATTCAAGATATAGACGGTCCGTTTCTTTCGGTGTGGGTCCATTCTCTCTGCGATAAAGCAGACTGCGAAGCACAGATAAAGGTGGATATGGACAGTATCATGGGAAAGCTGAGAGAGCAACTTTCAGATGAAATGTGTTCGGAAACGAAGGCTTGTAAAGTGTGTGGGAAGTCGGTAGCCAGAAAGAGATGTGCCCGATGCAAGACGGTAGCTTACTGCGGAACCGAGCATCAGAGGAAGGATTGGAAGATACACAAGAGGTTCTGCGTACCAGCTGATCAGGAAGGTGACTAAGAAATGCGCGCGATATTATTGGTTGGGTTTGTTACACGGATGTGAAAGGAATTCATTCTGTTCTCTCATTTGGTTGGGATTCATCATGAAGTTCACTTCGTTTATCTCCTTCCCATGCTGCCATCGTTTGTTTCTCCAGTTCCTGTAGCCTTTGCATTTCAATGAGCAATCGCGGATCGGGTCCGAATTGCAGGTCCTTCATGTCAAGCTTCTGCAGAAGATGAAGGCCTTTGGAAGACCGAAGCCTGGATAGCTGGACGTATGTTGAGCAGAACTTTCTGTGACGATCGAGGCCCCGGATGGTCGGATCGTCTTTGAGATCAAGAATGGCAGATGTGAGAGTTGATCCTTGGACTTTGTAGTCTGTGAGACAGAAAGCCGGACACATTGGGACTTGTTTCCTTCGTACTGAGTACCCTTTCAGGGTGATAGATCTCTCAACAGGAAAGACCGGCATGACAGACGGGTCTAGGCCGTCGAAGGTGGCCTGCTTTGGTTTATTGTGCTTGAACAAAATACAGGCTGGAGGCTTGGTGCACATGATATACAAGTCATCTATCTCAAAGAATTCGGCTAAGGGAGATGTCAGCAGCGTTAAGTATGTTGCAATATATAAGTTATGGACTCACCGGATGGATCAACTACCACTCCTACCGCAGTCCCTGCCGCTCCATTTACCTGACCAAGGGCGGTGCAGATGTTTGTCAGGATGACAGCGGGCATACCAGCTGTGTAGAGGAAGAGCCCAGGAAACGGAATCGTGGCTCCTTGGTCGGGTTGTTGAAGTAAGTCATCTGCGCGAAGTCGCAAATTTCCTGGGCCTGTGGACTTCGTGCGGGTGTGGCTCGCGGGATAGATGTAGATTCTCTGATTCCTGAAGCGTGCAAACTTTTCCATTTGTACTCGATTCACCAGATGTCGAATGGAGTTCCGTTTGACTACGGTTGTGGCACCTTCCAGTTGCGGATCGGCTAAGGATGTGATAGTTTTGCTATTCAAGAAAGACAGATCGTTACCCGCTAGTGAACCTGAGCGGGCGCGCAACAGGAAGTCTCGGAAAGAAGGATCTTCGGTTTGTCTCATCTGCTCGTCCAAGATGACTACCTGCGTGAACTGGTGCCAGAGAAGTCGGCCGATTTTGTCTTCATCTTTGTTTAATCGAGGCCCCCTCCAAAGTGCGGGGCCGCGAACTGGTGAAAACTGGAAGAAGTCACCGACAAAGATGACTATTGGGAGTCCGCCAAAAAATTCCGGTGAGTTTCGGTCCAGAGATTTAGCGATTTTACAGTGATTGTTAATCGTGCTGAGCATGGTCAGATCCATCATGCTTACTTCGTCTACGATCATTATCGTTTTACGCGCCCACAGTCTCTTTATCCGAGATCTTGTGGTTGAGGCAGCCCGTGACCGATCGATCGATATGCCTAAAGACGTGTGGTAGGTGTTTCCGCCAATATTGTCAGCCGCAGCGCCAGTTGGAGCTGTGAGAATAACCTCGTTTTTACGATGGAGCAGATCCATGCCAGTCACAATGGCTTTGATGACCTGGCTCTTCCCTGTGCCGCCCTCGCCCATGATGCAGAGCAGCAACTGCTTCCGTTGGGATGAATCAAATGGGTGTTCGGCCCAGGACAAAGCCTCCAAGAGAACCTTTTCGACCACTACCCGTTGCTTGACGTTCAACGGGATTTGCTCCTCTACCAAGGAAGTTAGAGAATTACCAGTAGGAGCGTGACCAACCCGGAGTCGGCGGTCATCGAACGACGAGATGTTCACTGTGGTGAGCATGGGTTGTAACACCCCGTCGCCCATTTCCAAGTCAAACTCGGTGGAGTCAATGCCGGCATGTGAGCTACTGTGCGCAGGTGCGTCCTCGTCATTAGCTTTGGAAAGATCCTTTAAGTGTAACTCCCAATCGTTTATGGTGGACGGGTGGAAAAAACGGAGATCAGAAGTGTCTTCCGCAAGGTCATGGAAAATATTGACGGGTCGAAGATTTCGCAGTACTGGGGTCCAGGTTGACGTTGTTCCATGGACTAATGGAGGAATGCGTCGTCCAGTAGCAAGGAGCTCTTTCTGCCACAACCTGATGATTGAATCGTAGGCCGCAATCAATGTCTCTGCCTTAAAGGTCTCATCTTGAAGATGGACAGAGCCGAGACCTTCCTCATCATCCGAATAGCAATCGGTTGGCTGAATCTCTCCAATGTCGTGATCATAGGTGCCATAAGCAGCACTCGCTGCGGCTGATTCACGTAGCTTTGCGTCTGCCTGACAATCTTCCTTGGACTTTCGCAGTAGGTCAATATTTCTAGCAAAATCTCGGTTATGTGGAGAGAGAGTAGGCTCAACAGTCGTCCATATTTGCCAGTAATTATTTCCTTGCTCCTTTGACCGACGAAGGAGGGGGCCCAAATCTCCCCACGGAATAAACAGACCTAACAGTATCTCCGCCAGGTCATTTGTAATGGCCTCCGTCGTTGGGTGACCGCCAGAAATCGCGTCCTCCGCTGGTTGGAACTCGGTCAATTGTCCACTAAATGGGATTGTCGCCACTTGTGACTTCGATCGAGCTAAGCGTTGCACATGATATAGGTATCTCGGGTGACCAACATCAAAATCCACATCATCTAAGACTGCTTCCCGCACGTTCTTGGTCCGGACGAGCATGCAGTATTCAAAGAAGGGCAAAGTTGCCAGGTGTGGACCCCGCCATTTATAATTATCGAAGATACTCGCAGGAGCGGCGTCTCCAATCTCGTACATACATGGCTCGTCAGCCATGGGAGCTGAGTTGGAGCCGTCAGATCGAAGAATGGTACGTACGTGTTGTCGTAACCATCAAAGATTGACGCGCGCGAAGTTATAGCTATTGGTGTAATAAGTAGGAAGCTGAAGAAGTGTACTGGCCACTTGGACCCCACTAACGTCGCGGTCATGGGCAAGTGTGTTGAAACAACGCAGTGCGAAGTTGGTCGTCCCCTTCTCTTGAAGGCGAAGGTTCGTCACCGTTGGGGGGTCAGCGGTCTTTGCACGCTCAATGGACTGCTTTAACAGAGCCGCCTTGGCGATTATCTGCCACGGGGAGACGTCGTCTTTAGTGGTGTAGTTGGTGATGTAGTATATCAGAGACAATGATTTGGAAACTGTAGGGATCCAAGAAATGTCATGATTGGATTGTAAACAGCTGGCAAGCGCCGCGTTCCAGGGGTTGACCCAGGGATAACTGCGAACAAGATGGATAATGCCGAACTCGTCAACCGTAGAGGTAGGGACCAATTCCCGGGGCATACCGAACCGACATGAGCTCTTCCTAGAACCGCTGCGCTGGTATTTGAAACAGGTCGAGAGATGGTGTTTCGAATGTAGCTGTTTCTTTCGAGCTACCGCGTTACTATCATCAGCTAGTCGGGCAAAGAACGCCTCGTCAGGCTCAGTTCCCCGGGCGGAAGGCGGCATAGACGGACCGGTAGAATCGGACTCGTTTGGAATTCTGCTTTCGATGCTCTGGATGATGATGGATTCAAGGTAATGGATCATACGGCTTGCATATTCGGGATAGGTTTGTAGGCGCGCTGGCGCAGCGAGGTGAAGACTAAGTTCCCACGGAGCCACACCAGGGCATGGAGGTGCAGCATTCCTCTGCCATTTGTCTCGACTACTCCAAAGTGGTTGGAGATGTCTCCCAAGATTCCTAAATCATCACAGCTACTAGCTAGGAGTCCGCTCAAGACTGCGTTACAGACATAGTGAAAGAAGTTTGCGACCGCGACAGGGTTGGATGTGGCAATGTTCTCCCGGATGGTGGCATTAGTACTGTTCAGGATGTCTCCAGCATATTCTACTCCTGCCAGGATTAATAATAAGGGATTTCGCAAGTCGGATGGGTTTATGGTGATCCAAAACGCAGGCATTCCATACCGTACGATGATTCCTCGGATTTCGGAACGCATCGTCAGCTTTTGGGCAAAAGATCCCGGCACTCGCATTCCGATGGTCACTATATTTCGCTGGAGCCGTCTGATGACAGGATCATCGAGTGTCTGACCGTCTGCGGCAGCTTTCACGGCCTTTTGCAGTTGGCTTAGAGTTAAGGAGGCAATGTCATCGGCGGCTGACCGCCAATTCTGACGCTTTATGAGGAAATGATTCCCTAGCGATGACTTTCGTAGCTGGATCAAGTCATACAGCAGATACATGAGCGTTTTGTGCCTTGCGAACCTACTAAATTAAGCTAAAAGAAAAAAGAACTTTGAAGAGAGCCCTTACCTTCTACTGTGGTGGGTCAGCGCCCATTGTGCAAAAGCATCTAGGGACACGGCGATGTCCCTGTCTTCCAGATGGCCTCCAGTGCCAGTTGGAAACAGCGTAGGGAACGCAGCAGTGAAATAAGAAGGATCCGTCCAGTGATTGAGGAGCGTCGTGGTACCATGGATAGTATAAGAGATCACCGGTGGCCTTCCGATCCGATTTGTGGATTCGGCGCAGTTTCTTGAGTAGCTAGCTGGCGGAGTCGAGCGGCTATAAATTGCTTTGAACAATGTGTCCAACGTACGCATGTCCGGGTCTTGGCGCTCGCCATTGATGTCAATTGATACCGAACCAGTCATCAGAAGGCCACCGTCTTCGTTATCAAATGCAGCCTCGTCCTGTGCCGCTTCTAGATCATTCTCAAAATTCCCTGATTGTAGATGAACGGTATATCCCCCACGCTCATGGTGGTCAGATTCATCTAGGAAAACAATACTGTCTCGCAGCTCCGTGGGGATGAAGTCGTCACTCCAGTCGTCTATTACGGCACGGTTGATAGTTACGTTCCTATACAGGTGATTATGTTGAACGAGGTATTCCAATGCCGCTAGAACTTTGGACTTCCGCACCGTTAGGAAAAGACCCAAGTCTGAGTGTAAAGGACGGCGTTGTCCTAACCAGAAGACTCTAATCAGGTTATGCAATCTTAATTCAGGGCTTGGCAAGATGTCGAGGAGGGGTCCCGGATCCTGCGGTATAACAATAAAATGACCACGGAGCGCACGATAGTTGATTGGAGAAGAATGGCCCCCTGGCGTCAACTTCATGATCACACCCAGAGGATGAGATCTTGCTATGAGGCATTCCTCAACAGGAGTGAGGTCGTCTAAAACAGATGGGTAGTGCTGACACATGGTCACATTAACCAGGTTCTTCCCGGAAAACTTCGGGATGGTATTCCGGACAAGTGCATTGTGGCACGACGAACAAAGGCTCCAGCGGTTGCCATGTAGACCGCACCTGTCGAGGCTATTGACCAATGGCATCAGGATAGGATCATTGCTGTTGACGTGAAAGACATTTGCTACAGGGATACCCATGCCACAAGAAGCGCACAGACCCCTCGCAGAAGCGCTTGCCAGCTCATCCTCGTATCGCCCATCGATGCGCGTATCGTTCTGGGAGATATGTCTGCAGGAAACAGGTCAGAGGCAGCAGAACGGGCGTTAAAATCATTACGAAGAAAGGCCAATGACCGTTCTAAAACCTCTTGGGATGCATTCGAATGTAGCGTTCTTTGTCTTTTTGGTTTTGGAGCCAAATTAGCGAAGTGCGCCGTTCGACTTTCAGAGGCGGCTTCTGCTGAGTTAGGGAAGGGGCCAATAAAAGTAGTGAGTTGCATGTTTGGGCGTAAAGCTCGGTAACCGTCGACTCGTCTCAGCAATGTGGCGGGCCTTGTCGCAGGTTGTTCGTGAGTCGCTACTGGAGGAAGAGGGGTGTCACTGACAACAGTGGCACGTTTAGACGGGGCAGGCCTTATAGGGCGTATATTCGATACTCGAAAGGACGTTGATGGTTTCTCTGTCGCTTTAGATATGAGCAGTGGTGTTGTGAGGGGAGTAGGCTGGTACATAGCTACTGGATTATCGGTGGACGGTCGTTGTAGGTTTGGTCGAGTGCGATGAGGGCTCGTTGTCGGCGCCGGTGCTAGTGGTAACAGTCGGCGAGGGGGAGAAGGCGTAGGGAGGACGGTAGCTGGTTTTGGAGACTGTAATAAAACCGGAGCGCGCGGCAAGGTACGAAGGAGTTTTGAAAGGGATTAAAACCTGGGGGCAAAGTGGGCGCCTCTGGCGGAGTCCGGTCCATGATCCGTAGACCAATACAGAAAGAAATGGCAGGACGACGTAACACTGAAAGCCAGCGAAGAGATGAGGGTAGTTCACGATATGCATTAATAGCAAGAGGTATGCTGGCCTAAGAAGACCTCAACGAGTTCCAAAGCTCATAGAAGAAGAAAGTGGGGTGCTGGAGCCGGAAGAGCACATGTGCGGCGGGGAAGCAGTTAAGCATTTTTATGTCAGTAGTTTTATGTTAGTAGCAGTAAATCAAAACAAAAATTCATAGAAAGCAAAGTAGCTAAGTAGGCGTAAGCAGTATATTGCCAAAAAAAGAGGTATCAGAAATGTATACAAGGATGGCGAATGCAGGATCAACATAGGAGAGCAAGGAAGTCAAACCAAAACGGGAAGTCGTTGAAGGCCAATTGCAAAGACAAGAAGCAGGAGAACTGGTGACGCGCGCTACCGCACGCTGTGGCCCTGAAACGAAACCGGGGGGAAATGAGGAAGAGTTTACAGATGTCATGAACATTGAAAGTTTGGATTTGGTAAGGTGCCGGAAAGTTACACGAACGTTCGCTAGGATGCGCTAATTGTATGCAAGCCACCTCTCGTTGTCCTGTGGCGTAACGTGTGATTGGATGAGCATCGATGCAGAATAGAATATATCTGCAAAAGGACCCTTCAGTGAAGAGTTGCTTGTATGTTTCAATTTCCCTGCCATGCAGCAATCGTTTCCTTCTCGAGCTCTTGAAGTCTTTGCATTTCAGTCAACAGCCGAGGATCGGGTCCGAATCGAAGGTCTTCTATTTCGAGTTTCTGCAGAAGATGAAGTCCTTTGGAGGAACGAAGCCGGGATAGCTGCACATATAGCGAGCAATACTTCCGATGGCGATCTTGCCCCCGGATGGTGGGGTCATCTTTAAGGTCTAGGATCGCAACTGCAAGAGTCGAGCCTTGAACTTTGTAGTCGGTGAGGCAGAACGCTGGGCACATGGGAACCTGCTTTCTTCGGACCGAATAGCCCTTCATAGTGATAGATCGCTCTAATGGAAAGACTGGCACGATGGAAGGTTCAAGGTCTTGAAATACAGTGGGTCTTGGTCTGTCTGGTTTGAATAAAATGCAGGCAGGTGGCTTGGTGCACATGATATAGAGGTCGTCGATTTCAAAGAATTCAGCTAGTGGGGAGGTGTCAAGAGGATGGTTTCATCACTGTTTACGAAAGATCAACATACCGGCCGGATCTAACACGACTCCTACAGCAGTCCCCGCTGCGCCATTAACCAGGCCGAGCAGGGTGCAGATGTTGGTCAGTACAACGGCAGGCATATTTGGGGTGTAGAGAAAGAGTCCGGGAAAAGGGATTTTGGTTCCTTGGTCCGGTTGCTGGAGCAAGTCGTCTGCACGAAGCCGCAGGTTGATAGGACCAGTAGACCTGGTCCGCGTATGATGCGCAGGAAAGACATATACATTCTGACACCGGGTCCGCGCGAATTGCTCAATTCGAACGCGGTTTACCTGGTGACGCAGAGAGTTTAACTTCACGACAGTGGTGGCGTCTTCCAACAGCGGGCTGACCAGGGTCGTGATAGTTTTGCTGTTAAGAAAGGCTCGATCGGCTTCTGTCAAAGTTCCAGCCCTCGCTCGTGAAAGGAGATCACGAAACGGAGCATCTTCTGATTGTCTCATTTGCTCATCCAAGATGATTACCTGTTTGAACTGATGCCAGAGGAGCCGACCGTTCTCATCCTCATCTCTACCCCTTCTAGGCTCCTTCCATAGGGCCGGTCCCCGAACAGGTGGAAACTGGAAAAAGTCACCGATGAAGATGACGACAGGAAGCCCACCGAAAAGATCAGTGGAGGATCTATCGAGGGATTTGGCGATCTTGCAGTGATTATCAATGACTTTGATCATGGTCAGATCCATCATGCTTACTTCGTCCACGAACATGATGGTCTTGCGAGACCAGAGTCGTCTAACTCGAGATGTCATCGCAGTTCCCCGTGAGCGGTCGATAGAGATCCCTAAAGATGTGTGGTACGTATTCCCGCCAATGTTATCGGCCGCTGCACCCGTTGGGGCCATGAGGATTACCTCGTGTTTTCGTCCGATAAGGTTCATACCGGCATCAATTGCCTTGATGATCTGGCTCTTACCCGTGCCCCCTTCACCCCCGACATACAGGAGGGTCTGTTTGCGTTGCGCTGAGTCATAAGGATGGTCCGCCCAGGCCAAAGCTTCAGATAGCACCCTCTCCACGACCATTAGCTGTTTCTGATTTAGGGGAATCACTTCAACGACCAGGGACGCCAGAGAGGCGCCAGTGGGACTCTGGTCAACCCGGGACTGGAGGTCATCCATAGCAGGGACCGTGTATGAGCCAACCAGTGTAGGTTCCAAGATGCCATCTTCAATCTGGATGTCGAAATCGTCGAGTGCGAAGTTAGAGCTGGTGGCATTACGATCTGTGCTTTGCCCATGATCAAGATTGGCGAAACTTTTCAGGTGAACCTCCCACGCTTGTAAAGTGGATGGTGGGAGGTACTTTAGGCCAGATGTTTCGTATGCAGGAGTATGAAAGATATCCAGCGGCCGGAGGCTCTGTAGTAGCAAGCTTCGCACTGGGGTTATGGCGCGGAGCAAGGGAGGAATCCGGCGTCCAGTGACCAGCGTCTCTCGATGCCATGCTTTCCTGATGGAGTGATAGGCGGCGATCAACGTCTCGGTGTTAAAAGTCTCATCCTGCAGTTGAAAGCATTCATCGTTCTCGTCGCCATCAGAAGCAAAATTTGGCGGCTCAAATCCGTCAACGTCATGGTGAAATGAATCAGCTGCGCCATTCGCCGACTTCCACAAGCTTGCATCGGCTTGGCAGTCTTCCTTAGACTTCCGCAGCAACTCGATGTTTCTTGCAAATCCCCGATTGTGAAATGGGAGGGTTGGTTCAACGGCCGCCCATACTTGAACATGGGCGTCCCGCTTTGTCGCATGCCGGCGGAAGAGATCAACCAAGTGATCCCAGGGAACAAAAAGGCCCAGTAATATCTCAGCCATGTCATTTATAATCGCAGTCGTTTTCGGATGGCCTCCCGGAATCGCGTCTTCTGCGGCCTGGAACTCCGTTAGCTGTCCATTGAAAGTCACGGCGGCCACCTGGGACGTTGTGCGCGCCAAGTGCTGTACATGCGTGCCATATCTAGGATGGGTTGGTTCGAAGTCCACGTCATTCGCAACAGCGTCGCGTATATTCTTAGTCTTTACAAGCATGCAGTATTCAAATAATGAAAGAGGAGCCAGGTGCGGTCCACGCCACTTATAATTGTCAAAGATGCTTACGGGGCCGGTGTCGCCCGTTTCATATGTGCAAGGTTCTTCTGCCATGGGATCAGAAGAGGGGCCGCTTTCAAGGTTATCTGGCTGAATGATTGCCCGAATATAACGCCTTAGCCACCAGAGGTTGATACGGACGAAGTTGTAGCTGATCGTGTAATAGGTTGGTAGCTGAAGCAAGACGCTAGCGACCTGCACACCACTGATCTCTCGGTCATGAGAGAGGGCATTAAAGCAGCGTAGTGCAAAATTATTGACACCTTTTTCTCGAAGTCGGAGATCTGTCGCTGTTGGTGGCTCAGCAACCTTTGCATTCTCAATAGATTGCTTCAACAAAGCCGCCTTGGCAACCATCTGCCAGGGAGAGACGTCATCTTTCGTGGCGTAGTTGGTGATGTAATAGATCAGCGACAAAGACTTGGAGACTGTCGGAATCCAGGAGATGTCTTGATTAGAACGAACACAACTAGCAATGGCGGGGTTCCACGGGTTTATCCAGGCATGGTTTCGAGCGAGGTGAATCAGTCCAAAATCATCTACCTTAGAGGCAGGGACCAGATCTCGAGGCATGCCAAATCGACAAGCATTCTTTCCGGGACCTGTTTGCCGGTACTTGAAGCATGTGGCGAGATGGTGTTTCGAATGGACTTGTGTTTTACGAGCGACACAATTGCTGTCATACGATAGTCGAAGATGGAAGTCGTCATCGGATTCAAAATCTTTGGCCGACGGTGGCATGCCGGGAAGGTTCACTTCAGGGTCTTGCAAAATACTCTCATCAACGCCTTGGGTAATGATTGACTCTAAGTAGCGAATCATGCGAGCCGCAAAGTCGCTATCCTGGAGGAGCCGATCTCGCAAAGTAGTGAAAGCCAGGTTTCCTCGCGCCCATGCTAATCCGTGGAGATGTAACATGCCTCGACCATTCGTCTCGACAACAGCGAAATGGTTCGAGAGATCGCCAAGGATACCGATCCGGTCAGTATTAGTAGCGAAAAGGCCGCCCAGAACGGCTTTACAGACTTGATGGAAAAACTCAGCGACTGCCACCGGATTAGAGGTAACGGCGGCCTCACGGATAGCGGCATTTGCCGCAGCCAAGTTGTTCCCAGAGTACTCTACGCCAGCCAGGATCAGGACCAAAGGATTACGTAGGTCAGAGGGGTTGATAGTGATCCAGAAAGCTGGCATACCGTACCGTGTAATCAGTCCTCGAATTTCAGAACGCATTCTTAGTTTCTGGGCGAAGGATCCCGGGACTTGCATCCCGACAGTCTCGATATTTCGCAGCAGTCGTCGGATGACCGGATCCTCAATCTTCTGGCCGCTTTCGATGGTCTTCGCTGCATTCTGGAGTTGGGTCACTGTTAGAGAGGCGATGTCGTCCACTGCCGACTGCCAGTTCTGCCGTTTAATGAGGAATGCGTTCCCTAGCGAGGACTTTCGGAGTTGGATCACATCATACAGCAGGTACATGAACGTTTTGTGGCGTGCGAACCTACAGGAATAAGGAGAGACAAAGATCAGTATCTATAGAATTTTTTTTTTTTTTCCAAAGAAAGCCACGCACCTTCTACTGTGGTGACGCAAAGCCCACTCGGCAAACGCTCCAATTGACACCGGGACAGTTCGTTCATCGAGATGGCCCCCAATGCCTCTCGGAAACAAGGTTGGAAACGCGGCAGTAAAGTAACGAGGGTCCGTCCAGTGATTTACCAGGGTGGTTTGGCCACGGATTGTGTAAGAAATTAATGGTATCTTTCGATGACCAAGGGGCCGTGTGCCTCTTGCACGTTCTCTGGCTGAGGTACTCTCACTCGATGGGGCCGGTTGGTTCGTAAGGACGGTGAACAATGCGTCCAAAACGCGGCGATCCAGGTCTTGACGTTCTCCGTTTATGTCCGTGGCGACAGAGCCGGTATTGAAAGGGCTACCGCCACTCGCGTCGAATGCACTATCCTGGGCAGCCTGAAGATCGTTCTCGTAGTTCCCTGTCTGTAGATTTACGGTGTAACCTTCGCGCTCGTGGTGATCCGGCTCGTCGAGATAGATGATGGTATCCCGCAGGTCCGGCGGGATAAAGTCATCGCCCCAGTCATCGATCATGGGACGGTTAATTATGGTGTTACGGTAGAGGTGGTTATGTTGGACAAGGTACTCCAAGGCTGCCAGAACCTTCGCCTTCCGCACGAGTAGGAATTGGATCAGGTCCGAATCTACGGGAGGTCGACGACCCAACCAGAACACCTTGATCAGACTATGTAATGTCAACTCCGGGCTCGGTAGGATCTCGAGAAGTGGTTCTGGGTCCTGTGGGATGACAATGAAATGGCCACGGAGAGCACGGTAGTTGATTGGCGAGGAGCGGCCACCTGGTCGCAGTTTCAAAACGACACCGAGAGGATGGCACTTTGCAATGAGACATTCTTCTGTCAGAGTGAGGCCTTCCAGAGCAGACGGATAGTCCTGGCACCGAGTCACATTCACAAGGTTCTTCGCAGAGAACTTGGGGATCATATTTCGATTGAGCGAAGCATGGCACGACGAGCACAGATTCCAAGTGTTACCATGTCGGCCGCAGGGATCAAGACTCCCCAACAGTGACAGCAGCAAAGGATCCTCATTATGTGCGCGGTAGATATCTGTGTCGGAGACAAGTTCCCCGCACGAACAACAGACGCATCTCTTCGCAGCCGCAGAAATCTCATCCTCGTATCTGGCTATGGATGCTCGTATATGCGAACAGGAGATATCCGGGGGAAAAGCATCGGAGGCGACGGCACGAGCCTCTAGCTCAGCACGCAGGAAACCTACCGCTCGATTTAAATTGGCCAGCGACCTCTCCAAATCTACCGTTCTCTCCCTGTTGACCGTGGCCTGTAAAGGATTCGGATAGCATCTTGTCTCTATATTGATGGGAGATGCCTGTGAGATCCGTGGCGACTGTGGGGAGGACACCGGCAAAGGACCTGCAGGAAGTAGCACTCTCTGGGGTCCCGGCCCGGTTCTCGAATATAATGGCACAGGGACGGGCCGAAGCGCAGCGTTTAGAATATCGAACGATGGAGGCGGAGCCATCGGCGCTTGCGGAACTGGTGCCAGAGGCCGCAAACGGGATCTCCTTTCTGGCAAGTATGCTACAGTATCATGTACAGAATTGTCATTAACAGGACTTGGTATGCGGAGAGCTGGTGCTAGAGGCCTCAAAGGAGATGCCCTTGCGGGCAAGGATGCTCTAGGATCACGAACAGGATGTGGCGTGTGTGGAACTGGGGCCAGAGGCCTTAGAGTAGAACCTCCTGCAGGCAAAAACGTTCCAGGGTCTCGAACGGGCTGCAGTGTGTGCTGAACAGGGTCAACAATGCAGCAGATAAGAAGGACGGACCACTCCCAGTACCTGGTACGATGCTACCGTCCTCCGTGTAGCTGCCTGGCGGCAGCGATTACACGTCCTATGATACAACGACCGGCAGGGGCGTGCACATGTAGAGCACGAAAAATGTAGCGTCGAAAAGGCAGGAACAGTAGGGGAAGTTAGAGGCGGAGGTGGCCCAGTTAAAATATTACTCGTGCCTACAGTAGCTGAAAGCTGTCGGGCTCTGACCGCCCGTTGAGAAGCCGTCCTGCGGCAATTGTCGCAGGACCGAAACTGTGTAGAGCGCCATGGTCTGGCGCAACCAGAGCAGAAAGAACGTTGCGCAGGAAGAGATGTCATTAGAGAAGAGATGGCTTGAAACCAGCAAACGGCATCCGTTCCAAGGCGCACTAGGAGAGGAGCGACAGGAAAAAGTTGGGGCCAGCGAGAAAGATCCGTGTTGATCATTCATATAGTAGAAGTCGAAAACGTCACCGTGCGCATGAGTGCATAATAGTACTATCTGCAGGATGCTCAGGACAAACAAGGGTGGAATCATAATAGAAAGGCGAGAAGGCCGGAACACCGACTCCAAGACGAGCGGGAACACCGGGATCCCTAGACACGGAGAAAAAGCAACAGAGGCCGAATACGAATTCGGGAAGCACGAAGCCTAAGGAGGAAGGAAAGGAAAGTAGGTGAGCAGCAATCAGAAGAGAGCGCGGAGAGACAGAGCAGCAATCGGAGGAGAGCCTGGAGAGTCGCAGCAGCAAACGAGAAGGAGCGTATTGGCAGTCAATAGGAGCATTCCTTGGCACGAGAAAGCACCAATTAGCAACGAAAAAAACGAAGAGTTTGGCAGTGAGAGGCCAGCAAAGGTTGGCGGGCAGCTCGCGCAGGGTTGTAAACCCTTTCACTACGTTCCTTCGTTTCAGGGCAAAAACGAAGAGTTTGGCAGTGAGAGGCCAGCGAAGGTTGGCGGGCAGCTCGCGCAGGGTTGTAAACCCTTTCACTACGTTCCTTCGTTTCAGGGCAAGGCAGCAAAGGAACGCGAGCAGCTCGCGCAGGGTAGTAAACCCCTCCACTTCGTTCCTCGTTTCAGGGCAGGCTTGGCGGGAGAGTAGGGTGGGTGTTTCTCGCTGTGTTTTCGCAGCGTCAACGTTGGCGTTGCGCAGCCGTGGGGTTGGTAACCCCTTCCACTCCGTTCCTTCGTTTCAGGGCAATCACCCATCCATCCAACCCTGTATTTGGGAAAATCACGTACTCTACATTAAGTCAGGAAGTTGTCATTTTCGACGCGCGAATTCGCTTAGTTTAGCCTTCGGTGTCTACTGTACTTTAATAAGAACTGTCAAGCTTGATGAATGAGCTTCACTTAAACTCCTGATGTGCTGTATAATGAGACAGAATCGAGCATTTAGTACTCGTGCCTCTTCAGTGACCACTCATATAACCTCAGTGGCCATTCGATCCAATGATCCACTATGGAAAGGTAAGCCCCGGCCGGCATTATCAACTTTCGCAACTTGCTATACTAACCCTGTATACATCTGAACGGTCCTCTGCAGCGACCTTGTTCCCAGTAGCTGACTCAAGGCCACTGAAAACCCTCTCCGCGCATACCAGAGTAGCCTTCACCGTGGGCCTTCCATCTGGTTGAAGACTTCCTTTTGTAGGACGCGTGCGGTACATGCACCACAGGATGAACTCTTTGATTATGGTAATATTGGGAACAGAAGATCCCTGCTCCGGCTTATAGTGAACTGGAACATTCCCGCTGTCAACAAGAAACCTGAGGAGTCAGTAAACAAGGAAATTGAGAAAGCATATCGTGGGTACTCACCCAACCCAAAGCCCAACGTACCTCCGGTGAATTGCTTTGACACTGGCAGCACGCGGATTTTGTCTCTTACTTGCTGAATCGAAAGTCCGAAGATGAATTCCCATATCTCAAGTTTGGAATTGGACGCAGGATGAGTTGAGTACTCAAGGTAAAGAGTAAGAGGATGAGCCGGTTTGTTATAATTGCGAAATTCCGGTGGAATTCTTGGTACTTCACTATCCATGGGGTTTTCCCAATCTTTATAGCTCATCTTTGGAACTTGGAACTGGCTTAAAATAGCCAGTGATTTTGAGGCAAAAGGTGACGTATACCTTCGTTCACCAGGTCCAACGCGCACATGTTCCTACGACGTATGCGATCCGTCCTAGGAGCAATATGCACGATGTGCAGCCGGTTTACCACCCTGCTTCCACTGACCAAAATGCACATGTCGCAGTTCCCAGGACTTCGGTGATCCATCTTAAAGCTGCGGACCTCAAGAAAGCGTGGCAGCATCCTCTGCTAGCTCGACCATAGAAATGCCCATATGTGATCTTAAATTGCCTACGACGCGAACTTGAAACAACTGGTACAGTTGCAGTGGGATCCCTAAGAAATAATATCAAAGTATGCATTTTTAAAGGTATGGCGGGCTGCTCTTGACCGCCGGATCCCCTCCTGGGAACTGGAGGGAGATAACCTATGGTCCCAACCATGTTGAACCCATCTTAAGTTAACAATGTATCATGGTTCCTGCTAATACAAAAGGCCAGCCCAGTCCCCGTTTGCGAATGTTTTAAATATTGTTTATTTTCTACACCTTCCCTTCGTATCTCTGCAATATGGCGCTCCGGTCATCTCCCTTGGCTGAAAATCTTACGCAAGATCTTCAATACGCCTTATATAATTGCGCGTCCGCTGTGAAGCCTGTCTCTCTGAGGGGACCTCGAATTCAAATGCACTTGAGCCACCTTTCCAATATACGTGCGTTAAATCTTCCGAATCACAAGAGCTTTTGTCTAGAACGAAATCGAAGAGAAAGACAGTAAGCAAAGTCCCACCTCTTTTTTCAACATGTCAATCCTGTCAACTTATACACGCTGGCTATATTACTAGATGCGATCTATGCCTACAAACGCCGCTCCTCTGCCCTTTCCAAATTCTTAAAAAACATCCTTATTGTAGACGGATAATGGATGGCTTTTATGTCTGAGTGCGGAATACAGGCAGAGCCACGGTAGTTTTCCTTCATTTGCCAGTCTTTCGCCTTGTCAAGGTCGCCTCTCGAGTTAGGACGGATTAGCCAGGATTAGTTGTCCCCATTTTTGTGGTGAGATTCTGTACGCGCGAGGATTGCAGGTCAAGTCATGTTCATCGGAATCCTTCATGCGAACTACAAATTTGCACTTCTACTTCCTCCTTGAATCTTTATGGTATTTAAATTATTCTGCGACTGAATTCCCCTCTTGACAGACCGGAGCTATGAAGGGCAAGCAACATTCGATAGCATTTGTCTAAGTTATTGGAATTGACCGTGTGTGTAACTCCTCTCTAAAGCCGATTTATATAATTCTGAAACCTCTCTTGACCGAGCCGTGACGATTTGCACTATTGAATCTGTTTCTCTGTGTCGGGACATATCCTCCCGTCAGAATAAGCAAAGACACTGTACGTACGTAATCTTGCTAAGCTGCGGCTCCCGCCGTATGGATTCAGGGGCATTGGACCACGACCTGGAATGAACATCTATTTTACATGAATCAAATTGACTTTTGCTTTGGAAGCATAACCACTGTCCACTTAACTGTGTACACAGTACCTAGCTGGTGATACCAACACTCTGCAACAGACAAAAGGATTGTAGAGGAATTCAAATCTAAACTGATCGGAGGGCTACGTATTACGAAGAACTTACAGTAAAGCAATACACAATGTCTAACTGATTAACTACGCTGAGTTTGATCGGGTCGTCGTTAATCATTTGCGCAACATAGGCAAATAAATGGCGAACATCATTTACAATGTTCAACAGACAGTCCGCAAATGACGATATAAGAATGAATTACATTGATCCCTCACCTGGTTGTCGTCACCTCTAAACGCCGTCGTCGGTTCCTAGCTTGTACAGAAGGTTTGTTCCGCCGGGGGATAACACAACAATCGATGCGACACCTTCGGCTCCTGATCTCATCGCGGTTTCTAGCCTGGAATTGCACAATCATTAGGATTTGAGAGTCGAACAAAAAGACTTGAGGGCAGTCGTATACGTAAGCGTACCTTCGAGTAGTCAGTTACATGCATATTGAATGAGAGAAAGAAGTGAAACGTGTTACTGTATCATACCCTCTGAGCTCTCTTTGGAGTTTGGTGGTCGCTGTACTAACGGGTCCCCTGGATCCCCATTCCTTTCCCCTGACAGTAAGGGGCCTTTCCATTTCCCCGATCGTAGCAGCGCGCTCAAGAACCCGTCCTGAGTGTGGCATTGTCATTTGGTAATCAACCATCGCTGAGGAAATTGTCGATCCTCTCGGTCCAACCTGTGATCGTGGCCAGAGGAGGGGAGCACCGGGCAAAACAGCTGAGTGGCGACCCTGACTAGTAAGTGCAGAAGCACCAGAAAAAGCTTTCGCAAGACATGGGACCATGAGGTGGTTGAAGTCCATCGTCACATCAGCTTCACTTTCGACCTCATGTTCGAACACGTTTAACATACGAGGGGAGTCTGAAGGCCGATATAATCAGCGCTTGAATGTCCGTCATTATGAGGGGCCAGGAATTCGTCAATGGCTGGAAAAGTCGGATGCCAGACTGTGACATCAGATTCCAAAAAGTCATGATATTCCCTCGTCCACGGTTTTGTAGTGACAGTAAGTTCGTTATCGACAGCGAGGGGCGGACGACACGGCTCCCGCATCAGGTCAAATACCGTAACCGGCATATCTCCTAAAAAGTTGATTTCCCAACTAGACTAAAATACGAACCCATACCCAGCCTAGTGGGATATGGTTTATAATCCAACTCTCCCCCGTAAACCATAGACGCTTGGCTGGGGGCGCGTATGAAGCTCTGCTGCCTGGCTGTGCGGCCAATCATAGGCCGTCTTCTGGTGGCTCTGGGTGCTCAAGAACGCAAACTGTGAGGATCGAACCGGCGCGCTCAGAGGTCGTGCAATGATGATGATGATGATGATGATATTTCTTATACCTAATGGAGCCTGCCTAAGCGTGCGGTAAGCTATGTAGGTCGGTGCACCCGGACTGGCACCACAAGAAACCTTAACGCCGAATTCCCAATAGAAATGACCGGACGGTCTATCCTAGTGCTTTGAAGCGACCGAGTGATCAATTGTTCAGTATGTTGTATTTTGTTCAATGCAATCCAGGGCGCCCCCGGAACTCAGATCGTACTTTGTTGAGCTTTGCAGAACTGTTACACCTTTTCTCAATCTAGCTACCACAGAGGGGACATCCTTCTTTCCTAGCGGCCCGAGTTAAACGGCTAGTACTTCGGAAGGTAAGCTGAAAGGCTAGACCGGTGACAGTTTTCCCCACCCGCCTTTTATTGCGTACCGCAGTAGCTACCCCTACCCCGGGTCTACCATCCAGGTCCTAGCCAAGTCAACCAAGGCGTAGGCTTTCTTCGGTAGGTTCCTCTAGGGTAAAAGTTGTGAAAGTGACAGGATTCGAACCCGCAGTCCCTACGTTCCGTGCTAGGACCCCAGCTAGCATTTTCGCGTAAGACCTAACCAGTGACGCACTACTGTTTACGCCACACACCCTCAAAAAGAAATAGAGGTCGTGCAATCCGGGCTCATAACCAGTTGATTTCCCAACTAGACTAAAATACGAATCCATACCCAGCCTAGTGGGATATGGTTTATAATCCAACTTAAAATGATCGTCAAAGGTAGAGAGTGATAGGAAGGACGAACTCCTTTATCAGTTTATTGTTCAGGTAGATGGGTTTAGGTTCTCTAAATATAAACGCCCAAACACTGTCGCATTCACTTCAGCTGCCCAACAAAAGATACATGATGCCCCAATCACATTTCACCATCCTTCACTTCAGCGATGCCCCTAGAACCTGCATACCAAATATCGTTTAAGGCGGAAGCATGTGTCCAATCAGGAACAATGTTCATCGTTGACCCGGCACGTATAACCCATGTCTCTGCTCTATTGTTTTTTTTGTCGTGCCAACGTTTCAGGTCAAGTACTGAAACAGTTCGAGGGTTTCTTTCTTAGGAAATGAGATGTATATTATTCGACCATAGGCGTCGGTTCTAAAATTAGTAGCCATCTAATAATAGATTATCCGTGCAGGGCGGCTACAGTATCTTGACGCAGAAATCTTATACGTTAAGAAACACGATACGGCTAAACAGAGTTTGATTACTATGTATCCTGATACGGACTGGTATGCAAACAAGGTTTACAGATCACCCACTCAGCAAGGTACTGATTGTCCAGGCCTTCAGAAGAGGCGCTATCACCTACCGACAGCAGCAGACCGGGACATGGCCAACGAGGCCGATATTCGTACCCAAAAGAACCTATATCATATTAGTTTTGCTATGGACCACGTGGCATGAGAAAGCGATATAGGATAGATCATCCTACTGAAGCATATGGGTATCTTAGCCCACCCCGTAGAACTATCAGTATAATACTCCAACTTGCGTGATTTGCTCTCGCATGTAAATCTGGCCTTGGGGTCTGTCTGGTTGCAGGCTTGTTAAAATTCCTGCTATAATATCCAATAGTCTAACAATCGACTACAGCCATTCTCGTAATTGGCTTGACCAATATACACTGAGTAACTCTTTCCTGGCCCTACCACCGTGGCCTTAGCGCAGATCAGCTATTGAGGAGGCGGCATTTATTTGAGGGACACCGTAAAGTGTTGCCTGTATGGTACAAATACGGAGGCGCGTAATATTACATCATACTTACGAAAACTCTGTGGAATTCCATGTAGCCCATAGTGGATCTCTACAAATCGGACTTGGCGAGTGCCACCCCATGCCTTCTCCCCGGGAGGTCTCGTAGCCGCACGACAGACACATCTTCTTTACCGGCCATACAATTGCGTCACGCAGCAATGCTAGATCTCTCCCGACCTCTCCTAGACCATCATTTTCAACTCAAATAGAGCTTAGAATATGCAAAAATATACGACTTTTGAATACTTTCCGCACGATCAGTAATCAAACTGCTTTTTGCCGTGAACATAGAGAAGCTGTGTACTGAGACCGCTAATAGAAATACAGTGTAATAAAGTAATTATTTCTATAGGCAGCCTACTATAAGGCACTACTTCACTACTTCACTGCAGTGCTTAAGGCTTTCAACCTCCCCGCAAGTTGCTCGGTCTCACGGAATACACGAAATATAAATGGAATACACTCGATGGCCCCACTTTTCCTCCCATAGTTGAATAAAAACCCTAATTGGAATGCATCGCAATTCAATCAAACCCGTGGGTTAGGGGCGTAGGGCTCCACAGTCATTCTTCAGTGGCGAGTCTGATAGTTCCGTTCCATGATAAAGCAAAAAGAGAGAGAGAGAGGAAGCCTTGATTTCGATAGAAAGCCACTCATATGACTCGTTCGAATGGGCCTCTAAGATAACGAAACGACCTGACAAACACTGGCTGGAACTCAAGATACCAAATTCCATCTTCAGATGCCTATGGATCTACCAAACGGTTGTGCTACTTCTATTGTCGCTATCATTATGAACTACTTCGTTCGATGTGGTCTCGAGAATTTGACTAGAAGTTGCTGAGTTTCGATGACAATGACCTAGAGGGGCTGTGGATGACCCCCTGGCGGGATAGTCTAGCTCATAGTCTGCATTCAAGCCGGTCGTCATTTTCGCATTCGCAATGTGCTTCGGAAGCGGGTCAAGACCACTGCAGTCTCTCATCCTAAGGTCCGTAGAAATTACGGCGCCCTGAGTGACCCTGAATATTGTCGAAAATTTAGTGCTATAGGACCCATGGTTTGAGAAATATAACAAGATGCCCGCAGCAACACTCAATGTAGTGACGCCGAATGCAGTGCCGTAGGCGGCCCAGAGGATCGATCTGGTGTAGACGTAGATATTGTGGTAAGAGGTAATAGTTACATTTGTTTCTGGCACTGCTTTGATTGTGTAATTGGGCCTTTTATAAATGTTAGTGCACTGGGGAGCGTAGCACCTAGACCGGACGTGCTTACTGGAACATTTTGGAGCTCATAAGCGAAAACGTGATGTTCTGGAAAAGTTCTTCAAGGGCTTTGGATAATAGAAGAGAAGAATCACTGGACGAGCTGACAGATCTCCCGTTCCAGTAATCCACAAATGGACTTTTAGGACCCAAGCTTGTGGCAGATTGAATGAATCTCATCTCTTCCGTATCCATCAATGTCGTTGATGCGATAGTGGTGTTCGGGCTGTCTGTGTTTGAAAGGCTTGTGTTGTGACTGCCTTTCCGGTTTATAACTACAGCTATCTCGGTACTGATCGATCCAACTAGTAGAGTACCGAATGCATCCATTATAGATTGATAAGACAGAGACTCCATGAGCTGAGGGTTGTGTATAAACGAAATATTTGAAAATATACGCTTATCGAAGTCGGTGTTGGCAACACCCTCAATGAAGCTAACGCCGTTGAGGACTGTCCGGTCTGTCACGTTGACTGTCTGGTCTCTATTGACGTAGGTGAGATCGGCCTGGTATGACGCATTGTGGAGCAGACAACGGAGAATCGTTGATTTCTGTACAATGCTGTCCACATTCTCCACAACTTTATTATACTCGGTATATTCCAAAGCATGCGGAAAGACGGCAACAAACAGAGACAGGGGTGGCCCGTCAATGAAAGGCTTTGCTGGAGTCAAGACCCTTACGAATGGATTGTCCGGATCCTTGAGCAGGGGACCAAGTTGAACCAACCGTTGCGTGTACGTATCACTCCCATTTCCCTGAACCTGACGGAAAGGAGTGGAATCAATCGGATCTTCTGACTCTGGTGCCCAAGAAAGATAGTCGTACATCCTGAAGGTCGGTGTTCCTGCCTCTGTAATCATCTTGGATCCGTTGATAGCTTGAGCAACATTTTGAGTGATATAATCGGCAAGGGTGTGGTTCACGTGGTCACAGACAATAGTAGGTCCATAAAATTCCACTGACCACGAGGAATTGACCGCTGGAGGCTCTATTGGCAAGATTGTACCCTGTGTCGCGACACTATTGACAACTCTTTGAGTTTCTGGCGTAGGACCGTTGTATCCAGTAATCCAGTAAGTCTGCGCCGTTGAATTTGGGACTATGATAGAACCGAGGCTGGCAAAATTTGCGCTCGTAAAATCGACACAAGGGACCCGTTTGAACATATACTCCTTGAAGGGAGCTAGACGCACGCTCAACGTAGCGGGCGATATCATCGACGTTATAGGAAGAAGCCAACAAATTATAACAAGAGTCATGCTTATAGGAAAACGCTTCCATAGTTGGAGATTGAGAACTGTGAAGCCATTCTTAAGAGCTGAGAGTAGATCGTCGACCATACCGATTTGAGTTCTTTGGCCGTGGATAGACTTCCAAACAAATTGATCAAACACCGTTGAGACTGACACTCCAAGAAAACTTTTCACTATGAAGGCAAAGAAAGTACCGAGTGAAATGTAAACTTGCTGGTCGGATATAATTAATGAGGAATTCAACAAATTGAGCGGTTGGGCGTTCAGAACAGATTTTCCATCTAAACTCCGATAAAAGGCGTCATGGCCAAGAGCAAAGACGACAGCAGCCAGAAGCGCTACCACCATTACCATGACAGCGGAGTATTTCAAGTTGAACGGAAACACCGCCATATTTGAGGTAGAATTTGGGACGTAGGGCGTCTCAAGGTGTAATCGATGAACTTAGGGCGGAAAAAAGGAGGGGGAAGGGGAAACAGAGAAAAAAATCCGTTCGTCAGAAGGCAAACTGAATTACTAAGCTATCTTATAGCCAGTTCTGGGCCTACTCTGTCGGGCGCCCTAGCAAGCATGACTTGCTATTAATAACTGCACGAGCACCGATTTACGGTGCGTCTAGGTGTGAGATAGACGAGTACGCTATCAATAGCGTGGGGCTATGAGCAGGTAAGTCGTCATTCGTCGCGCAACCCCCGCATTGATCCTCGCACCGACCCTCTCAGCTGAATAAGAATTATGGTGTACTGGAGACATTGTTGGCTTACCCTGACAACTTGGTTTCTTGGCATCTGCACATAGCCACCCACCCACCAATGCATTCAAAGCGTCTAGAGTATGGTGTAACTGCGAGGAGAGATGGAAGCACAGCCACAGCTGAACGTCTCGAGATATCCACTAGCACAGGACAGCCCCTGTCCGAGGAAGAACCACAACTTGGGACGCACCCACAAGGCGGGACCGCCCTACGGACCGGACCGTCCTAAGGCCATGGGTATCCTGAGAGATCCAGGACTCCACCGACACTATTGGACGTATCGTAGGACACTAACGTTAGCGATCTATGTAACGTGATTCACGGTCTCCCGGGCGACACTGCCGGTCGGGCGACCCCATAAAAAATCCCCCCTTTAATAATAAAACATGTTTTTTAACCACAACAAAAATGCCCCCCCAACGCTCTGATCGAAAAAAAAGTTGATAGAGCAGGAGGGCCGTCTTTTATTAGCTATAAAGGCTATAAAAGATGGTAAATATCCCTCTGCTGCAGCTGCTGCACGATCATTTGATTTACCTGTCTCAACTTTGAAGTATCGGATCAATGGGCGCGAATCTTTGGCTGAGAAGAGACCAACTGGCCATATTTTCACTGAAATTGAAGAGCAATCAATGGAAAATTGGTTACTTGATATGGATACCAGAGGTGCTGCTCTCACGATGCCTATGTTGCGCGATATGGCCAATCTCCTACGAAGTGCCCAGAAAAATACCCCCTCCACTATCGGTGTCAATTGGCCTACTCAATTTATCAAACGACGCCCGAATTTATCCAGTCGACTCTCTCGAAAATACGACTATCAGAGAGCACTTTCAGAGGACCCTCGAATTATTAAACCATGGTTTGATTTGGTCCAAAATACTATTGAAAAGTGGGGTATCACTTCAGATGATATTTTCAACTTTGATGAGTCTGGTTTTGCTATGGGGGTTGGCGCGACACAGAGGATTATTACCTCGGCTGAATACCATGGGAAAAGAGCTCTCTTACAAGCCGGAAATCGCGAGTGGGTGACTTCAATTGAGTGTATCAGAGCTGATGGAAGTGTTCATCCTCCACTCTTTGTTTTCAAGGGAAAACTTTTTCCAGCGCATCTACGCCAACCCCTCCTGAACAATCAAGAAGGAGCTGGTCTTACTACAAGTAAAAATGGCTGGAGTACCAATGAGATTGGTATTTGGTGGCTAAAATACTACTTTATCCCAAATATTGGGAGAAGGGTAGGAAAATATTGCCTCTTGGTCCTGGATGGTCATGGTAGTCATTTGACCCCTGAATTTGACCAACTTTGTGATGAAAATGATATCATTGCAATCTGCATGCCTTCACATGCCTCTCATCTTTTACAACCTTTGGATGTGGGTTGTTTTTCGGTTTTGAAGAGGCTTTATGGAGGAGCGGTTTCAACCATGATGCGGAATGGAGTCAATTCTATTGATAAGGAAGATTTCCTTGAATTGATTGCAGATGCAAGAAAGGGTGCTTTTACGGCCTCTACTATCCAGAATAGCTTCTTGGCTACTGGATTAACACCATTTAATCCAGATAAAGTCTTGGAAAAACTGAATGTGCACCTGGATGAACTTCCTCCTCTTGAGATCCTTTCCCAGCGACCACTCTCTTCCGGCAGTGATAGTGATCCAAATACTCTCTGGACTCTCTCGAAATTCTCAAAATCGCAATCTCGTATCAAAAAAGGTCTAGAATCTTCTTCTTCAATCCTTTCTTCGCCTATTAAACGGGAGATTAAGAGGACCTACGAAATGACCATAAAAGTGGTCCACCGCCAAATTTTCCTCCAAGATCGCTGTATACAATTAGAGGCAACCAACAAAAAACAGACAAAAAAACGAGTGATCAAACATACATTTATTGATCAGAGAGGCATTTTAAGGGGTCAGGAGAGCAGTCAGAGTGATGTGGTTATTGAGAAGAAGGATGTATGTAAAGATATATCTTTGCTGGAGATGCCTGTAGAACAACCTACAGAACCTGCTTTACCCTCTATGCCTACAGTTAGGCGGCAGGTCACCTGTTCTGGATGTGGTACTAAAGGTCATACGTATATTAAATGCCCTACACGTGTTAAATAGCAAAATTTAAGTTGTTTTTGTGGTATTATTCATGCTTAAAAATTGAAGGTTTTTTCATTTTTGGTGGGGCCGCCCGACCAGCAGTGTCGCCCGGGAGACCGTGAATCACGTTAGATAACACGACTTAGTCATCCTGTATATTAGTCAGCACGCGGTATTTTGCTTCTGCTGGGAAGAAGAGAAAATGGTCAGACAGTTACACCTGAGCGACGAGGCCATTGGTTGAGGAGAATACATCTGGTTACGTGATCAGAGACATATCCTATCGTAGGATATGATCAGACCCAAGGATAAGATGACCCGGGGATAGAATATATCCTACCCTAGGGTAGGAAGGACTAGATATATAAGGACACTCACTTATGTACTTAATTTAGTTCTTCGTGTTCAATCATATATTGCTACCGGCTAGACCTGGCTGGGAACCGCGGTCGAACCTCACGAACCTAACCTGAACCTCCATTTGGGCGGGTCAGGTTCCAGGATTTGGAACCTGAGGGCGGTTCCATCTGAGGACCGAACCTCATCAGGTTACCCGCGGGTGAACCTCAGGTTCCACAAACATGACAAACAGGTAAAAAACGTGACTCTAGGTTAATTGCATAATTTATGTAGAAACATGCTGTATTCTCTTGTAACTATAAGCCAAGATTTCATTACTGTATGGCCTTACCGAAGGATCCTGTATGTCTACTCCTTAGCGCATGTTCTAGGTGGGTTATCTTCGAATTGGGGTTTTTATTGTCAATTATTTACATTGCATCTATAGTGCAGCGACCAGTTATGGTTCTTAACAGTCAAGAGTCAAAATATCAAACTATATACCCATCTAGTAGTCTCGACTTCTTCCGTATCCTACCTGATACACGATGCTGCATATCAGGTAAGGGTAAAGCCAAGTTCTTAACTGGATGTGTAAATTCATCGCTATCAGAGTCTTCCTCATCGTCAGAAGAGACCGCCCGCCGCTTTCCAGCGGCGACCGCTGAGAGTGGTGGTGCGTCTTGGGTTGCTTGCGTAGTTACTGTTGTAGCCGGTGTATTAAGATGTATCTCGACGCCTTCCTCGGTATCACTAATGGCCTCATAGCAAGTTGTCTGGATATCAAGTTCTTCAGACGAAGCTGCGATCTCTTCCTCTGAAAGATACTCTTGGAGAATCACTCGCTGCTCCTCCTTAGTATCGAATCTTGTTGTACACATATACAACATGATATCGCGAACAGTCTCTGGGTTCAACGACCCCCGGCGGTAGTGGCAAACGTCCCGGGCAGAGTTAAAAAGACGCTCAACTCCGGCACCAGTCGCTGGAATTGACATTATATCACGGGTAATCCTTGCAAGAATAGGGAACTCCTTCTCATGATTTCTCCAGAAGATCCGAGCAGATTCATCGATAGTGGCTAAGGATGTTAGTATTTAGATTGATTCAGTGGGCTTGCTCACTTACCACTCTGGAGATATCTAGTTAGCTCGTCGTGTTGCGGACCGGTTGATTGCCGAAACTGTAAGGAATCGCCCTTACAGGCCCTCTCAAGCGCTGATTTGGCTGGTAATAACATACTATCAGACTGTGTCATATCTGATAGAGTATATTGGCTGTATGTCTCGAAAAGAGACCGAAGACTCTCATGGTATTGCTTTTTATAGTCCTTTTCAATATTGTGTTCTGGGGCCCAATCACTTGTTGAAAAGAACTCCATCTTATTTGACGGATCTAAGATGGTTCCAATTGCATAGAGATCACCTTCGACAAGATCAGTCATACCGTAGTATTTTGATAGTTTTTCTTTCGCCGCTATTAGGGAGGAAAGCATCAGCTGTTTCCAGGTCACCTTCTTTCGACGAAGCTGACGCATAGATCTTTCAAGATGATCAAAGAGCCTGTTATAAATACTAAAGACGAGGTGAATACTGGAGTCTTTAGTTTGACAAACTAATGTAGTGAACGTGAAGAAGGGCTGGAGGATGTAAAGCAGATAGTCAATCTGTCGCCACCCTTCTGCACTTAATGCAAAATTGGGTTGATCATGGAGCAAACAGTACTCGTCAAATGTGATATGAAGCCTTTTTGCCCGTCGGAGCATAAGAAACGTCGAATTCCATCGCGTACAAACGTCCTGGATTGGGACAAGCTTTTGCCTATTAGACTTGAGATTTAGGAATGCTTCCTTGCGTTGAGGGCTTCCATTAATAAAAACCGCAAGACCTCGAACCTATGAGAATAGTTAGTAGATTATTATATATGCAAAAGGAAAGGTTATTAAATTAAAGCCTACCTTATTCAGAGTATCGGCGATATCTCGCTTCTGCTGGCGCGCACGAAGTAATCGTACACGATCATCAGACCATTCTGATTCGGCATTTTCATTCTTCGGTGAAGCCTTGATTTTACCAAGTAATTCAACTAGACTCAATTGGATAACATGCGCAAGGCAGGGCACTTGGATAATCGTTGAATCCGTCCTTAGCTGTAGTTCCCGGATTGAATCATTCACCGCTGTGACAAGTGTCTTATTATTAGACGCATTATCAGTTGTCACCGCCAGCACACGGTTAGTGATTTGGTGTTTTTGTAAAATCTGGAGAACAACCTCACCGAGGTTCACGCCAGAGTGAGTTCCAGAAAGTGGCTCAAATCCAAGGAGGACCTCGCGATACTCCCATTCCTGGTCTAGGAAGTATCCTGTGATAGCCATGAATGCGTCCTGGAATGGTGAAGTCCAACAGTCAAGTGCAAGTGATAGTTTTGCACTAGATGGGAGCCGTTGCAGTGTCTCCTGTTGATACTCTATCACGAAACTCCGGAGGCGCTCGCGAATCACCTTTCTTGATGGAAAGCTTGGTGGTGTGGGTGCTAGCCGTGCGTAGGAAAAGAGGTTACGGAATTTTTGATGCTCGACGAATAGGAACGGTAAATGAGATGTAGTGATTAGATCAAGAAGCATCTGCTCCCATATTTGCTGGGTAAAGGTAGGCGCTGGTCTTCTCTCGGCCTAAAGGATAGTGAATTTCGTATTAGTATTAGCGTTAAATCTAGGCCATTTCGAACATACCGCGTCACTAAGTAGTTGCTGAATATTAGCCTTCTTCGGTAGTTGCTGGCGGCACCTTATCCCAGCGAGATGTTTCTGCATCGATGAAGTTCCAGTATGGTTTGTAGCTGGATGCGTAAGAACTGTGCGGCACTTATTACACATAACGCCTGGCTTTCCATCTTTGGCATTTGCAACTTGTTGGAACCCTTTCCAGCACTCTGCACGACGGTTTGTAGGGCTTACGTCCCAGTTGATCCGCTTCGACTTCCCATAGCCAGTATCAAGCTACCACTTAACGAATTCCGCTGTCATTTCTGGTGTGTAGACGATAAATTCGTTAATACGGTCGGGCTTGATTCGCGTAAGGGTGCTTGGGGCATGAGATGCTACGCGCGGTCGATGGTTTGGAAGGTCTGGAAGGTCTGGAACTGATCCAAACTGGCTTTCAGATAGTAGTTGGCTCTGGCTTTCGCGTTGGGATAGGGAATCGTCAGGAATGAGGTATTGTAGCGCGTCTAATGGTAACCCATCTGTAGTTTCAAAGCTGGACGATGTGTGGACGCCGGAGGGCTGAGACATAATAGATTTAGTAAACTAGAAGATAGTATAATAATGAGGGAGATAGTGAGGGACTTACTGATTTGTTTGTACGAAAAGATAGCCGATATTCTTGGGGCATCCGTTTGACCCTGTTCTATATTCTAAAAGTGATCTATCGTCTTTTGTATCCACCTATCTAGATCTGATTCGCTAGTATAGTGGATCAACCTGTAAGAGAACCTCATCTACCCGCATAGAACCTCAAAGAGAACCTCATTTACCCGCATAAAACCTCAAAGAAAACCTCAATTTGAGAAAATCGTCTTGATCAGAACGGCCAAGTCCAACAATTGCTACCTTCAAACCGGATTCACGACATACCTAGATCATTTGACCTGAATTCTTAAAGAAAAAGTGATATAAGAAGACATAATAGTTCAAATGATATAGAAATGATTGGATTTAAACTACGTCTTAGCAGTTTTCTTAAATAATAGTGATTATACTGATGAAGATACACATAGGTTACAGTGTCTGCGATATATATGTCGACACCTTTATATGCTGTTTTGTCGATGACCTCCGTACCTCTATTGACCACCTACCACGTCGATATTATCGAATATTACTTATAATTCGTAGGTTACCATGCCTACTGTTTACTTCGAAATGACTATCTTTTTATAATTCATCATGTTGATAAAGTATTTAGTAAAATGTCTACAGGTTGACGGAACAGCTGTAACAAACAGAGATGAATCATCAATTTTATCCAGCCAAAAGAGGAAAGGCGTCAAATAATTATGCATATACAGGTTCATGCGGGTCGATGAGGTTGAACCTCAACGAACCTCCTTGAGGTTCAGGTTAGGTTCAGGTTAGAAAGGTTGGAACCTAACCTCATGAAGTTAGGTTCCGGTTCTGAGATTTGGAACCTATGGGCGGTTTAAAGCCAGGCCTACAGTCACTATAAAGAGCCACGAGAATCCTCTTCTGTAAAAATCATATCGAAGAAAATCTGTGCTCTCTCTGCTATCCTATTGAACTGAACAACACCGCCGCCTTGGACAGATATCTTTCTATCTCTGAATACTCTACATAATGCGGCTTGCATTTCATAATTAAGTTTTCCCTCCTTTAGACAAAGATTGTTCCAATCCCTAATAATTGCACAGAGTCCTGCAATTTGATGTCGTTTCATTTTTTAGTTGGTAAAAATCAAAAGGGGTTCTCAATTCACCAGGCATTGGTAAGTTCTTTCCAAGAAAGGCTCTTGAACCAGCGATGATCGAGAGTATTGATGAGGAAGTTTTTGGTCGTTGCTGTGAGTTTGTATACTCTGGGGATTACTCTGCTCCATGTCCCGTTCCACAATCTCCCGGGAACGATACTTCGCAGTCAGAAAACAGGGAAACGCAATGCCAGGAAGAGGCGAACAGATGGGATTCTTCTAGCCTAAATTGGAATCTCTTTCACCCGAAGGGGCTTTTGCTTAATTATGGTCTCCTGCTAGCAAGACTTGGCCATACACCCAGATCTGGATCTGAGAAGGACTTGCGCAAAGACCCTTTCACAAGCTATGCAGCAGTGTTCCTGAGTCACGCTGAAATCCATCGTTTTGGAGTCAGAACAGGCTGGCTTTCGCTTAGTGTCCTATCTTTCTATCAGTTACTACGATTGCTTGAGAATTTTACTCTATTTGAAGAACGAACGGGAGACATCGTTCAGCTATTGGTATTTCTTTTTGAGGATAGTGAGTACATGGGGAATTTGGAAATCATGCTGCGAGACTACATGGTCTGGAATGTGGAGATTTTGATGCGGAATGCCGACTTCAAAAGTTTCCTGGAGCGAAACTTGTCGTTGGAACAGACTGTCTTTCGTTCAATGTGGAAATAAACGTGAGTTTACAAAATTGAATGTGCTGCGATCTCTATACCATCTTCCGTACATGTGGAGATCAGATTGAACTCACTGACTAATGTGCGCTAATGCAGTCATACTAACTAACCAATGGGTTTAGTGTGTCAGGCCGAAACGCGCAGGCCCCCAAAGAACCCGCATTCAGCTGTCCCTGTTTTATGCGAAGGAGCAATTAGGTCATATGCAAATAAAAGGTATCATCTATCAGCTCGCAATACACAAGACATACACATATTTTCAGGGTGAGGATAACCCGGGAGCTATAAATGGAAGCAGAAAATGGTCCCATGCACTCTTCGAGCATCGCTCAGTATGTAGTTCCATATCAGATTCCAAGGCTACTACTCCACAGATCGTGCACTCGCATCGCATACCGTGTATGGGTTCGAGTCAATTTCGAAATAGTCTGGATTATTTAACGTATTTCCCAAGCGAGCGCCGCACCCAAGCGAGCGCCGCACCCCACCTATTACATCTACTATTGTTATTCAATTTTTCCAACCACAATTTGTATTCATTAAAATTGAAGCTATTCAGACCTCTCTGGACACCGATTTCTCTTATGTCTAGGCGTTTTACAGAGACTGCATCGCTGTGGTCTCCTCTCATTGGTCGGATTAGGCGTCGGCGATGGGCTGCCAGCCTGGTTGAATTCCGCTTTATCCACCTGTTCTAGTCCACCAATGCGCTCTATAGCTTCTGATACTAATAGAGCACTATCATTAGCTATTCGAGCCTTTGTACGCCGCTTTTTACGCGTTGTCTTCGCATTGGCGGCGAGTAAATCGGTAATTTGCTGCTTCGCGATCGTGAAGCTATGTATAGCGAGCTGGCAGCCTTTCTCTATCTAGTCTAGAGCCTCTCCTAGACGTACTAGCTTATTAGAAGTAAGCTTCTTAATAGACGATGCCTATCTCTTCGCTTCCTTAATAGTATGCGGCGTTTTCGGAGTCTAATTGCGGCTTAAATCGCTGCTATTGCTTGGTGGTCTTAGAGGGGTAAGTAGACGAATATCAAGCTTTGAAATAACGCGCTGTGGGTCGAATAGCTTGATACTAGCGCTGGCGAAGCTATTCACAATATTAGACTCTGTGAATGCTTTGATTCGGGCCGTTCTATATGCTTCTAAGAAGTCATTTTTATCGACGCGGTGTACGCTAAGCCTTGTCTAGGACTTAACCACTTCACTATAAGCCCGCTTTAATACCCTAAAACAGCTAATATCGAGAGGTTGTAAAAGGTGAGATAAATACGCCGGCATATAGACCGTGATAATATTATTTTAGGCGTAGATTTCGTTAAATCGAGGCGTAAGATAGCTACTATGTCCGTCGATAACGAGGAGACGATATACTCCTTTCGTACGGCTAATAGTCGATAGGATAAAGACTTTTTGAAGCTATTTAAGGCTTATAGAATCCGTAGTCTATCCCTTTTCACTAACCGCAAAAAGCTAGGTCGCTAGTAGGTCTTTATCGCTGAACTATGCCTTTATAAAGACCTTGCCCTTAAAAATAACGCATAGCGGCAACGCGTACCCCGACGCGCCTATTGCTTTAATTGTCGTCACCTATTCGCGATTTCTAGGCTATAAAAGGGATCTCCGACCGTAGGAAGTCCTCGTCACAACTTTTGTAGTAGCTATAAGGCCGAGAGCGAAGCTAGTCTCGTCGAAATTGTAGATATCCTCCTTAAGGATGCTGTATTTCATGATCGTACTTTGAAGGAAGTTAAACCACGTTGTGACTATCTTCACGTCTTCGCATTGAGCTCGCCGGTAATCGTAGGATCATGAGAATCGAGTAGATAGGCCGGGATACCATTAGACGTAATTGTAGACCTAGTTATTACCGACTATTTTAGCTGGTTAAATTCCACGGCCCTTAAGCAGTAAATTGGCCGCCTCTCGTATAGTATTCGGCCGAGGAGCTGCTCCGCGTATATCTAATAAGACAATCCAATTATAAAGCGTCTCCTCTTCCAAAATGGTCAATTTATAGCTGTTAGCGCGGGTTTCTTCGAGACTTTTGACGCCTACTAGGCGGCGACGGAGTGTACGGTCGGGTACGTCGAAATCGCGTGCCAATTGACGCAAAGAGCATTTTTTACCATTTTTTTGAGCTTCAATTGCTAAGAGGATCCTGCCCTCTTGTTCTATACGTTTTTGGGCTGATTCAGAAGGAATGGGTGGCATGGTGGGGGTTTAAAAGAGAGAGTTGTATAAAACGCGAGAATGGGTGCGGCGCTCGCTTGGGAAATACGTTATATCTCTTTTTATGTAAGTCTATTGAATTGGGACCCAGAAATTGAGCATTACCACCCCATCAGCAAGAACCAAGCACCATGAACATCCAGTTATTGTACGTATTGTCTGCATCACTACCATAGCGCTGAAGCTGCATGACCTCAGTAATATTCACGCCAGACATTGCACTCTACTATCTTCATATGCCCTCTTCTGACAAGTTTCATGATATTCCCAAGGGAGGTAAAGCGCTGAGTCCAGATCCCGAACTAATAAAGCAGAACCAAGGACGAAAACTTTTCAACGCAAATCGTATAGAAAGCTCTAGAGGGCATTTTTGCTGACATATGCTGCCAACTGCTCGTTTTCCCGCTGCTCGTGCTCGTTCTCTTCGCGCGCGGGATTCGTATGGAACTTCTCTGGTCTATATTCTCACTGGATACGGCAAATGCGGTTCCATTCCAAATTGGAAGTAAACGGATACCGAGTCAATGGCTTCATTGATTCATGGCCGGCCTATTCTTGTTTTTGAAGTCCCTGCATCGGATTCGCGCATCGCCAGCGACTCCTCACGCGATGCACATCAGAAGCATGGCGCTGGAACGCCATTCGATGCAGCAAGCCTACTTCACATCAGTTGCATTTGAGTGGTTCTTCTTTAAGATGGATAGTATCAAAGTGGCGCGTAACACACCCGGGATCATGAAACATCTGAAAGCGAACCTTGTCCGGCAGCCCTTCACTTGCGAAGCATTGAAAGCATGCCTCTGGCTGCTTAGCAGTTTCAAGGTACTCCCTGGTGGCACGTAACGGCTTGCCACATACAGGGACAGGTACCTTGCATGAGTCGATATCACTTCGGGTCTGCTGTAAATCCTTCGGCTGAGCTATTGGTCCAGTCGGCGAAGCAGATTCAGGAGCTTTCTGTCTAGGCTGGCCCCTCAATGAGCCACCTTCAAGGACGTCACAATACTGAACAACCGCTGCAGTACCCGTATCGCGCCGATGTCACTCATCCTCCAACGAGTTAGAAACAGGGTAGGAAAAAAGACTCTGCACGAGATGCAACTGAAGGGGGTGCATGGTGTCTTCCAAGGGTGAGTCTTCGCTCTCTTCCTTGACTGCGGTACCCGAGAGCTGCGCCTCGATATCCAGGAGCGCTTGCTCTTCATCAAATTTCTTTCGGATCTCATGCCGTAAGCTCCGGTGCAACCTTTTTCGCGTATTTCTCACCTCCTTCTCCCGTTGCTGGAGTCTAGGAAGCAGGCCGGGTTCCTGGGTCTCCTCGTACTGCGCGCGGATATTGTCTAGGTTGCGCCGTGCCTCTTCCAACTCAGGATGTTCTTCAAACTGTGCCCTTTGTTGACCGGTCAAGTAGCGTGGGCGTCGCGTGTCTCGCCAACGGCTTTGCCGTGTAACAGCTCGCATCAGTTCCACATCCGGGTCAAGGCCACAGATCACCCGGATCATGTCAGTGTCGATTTGCAGGGGATGATAGTGGTTGAGAAAGATGCGGGGGCTGGCATGCTTCATGATCAACATATGTTGCTCCTTGCTCACCCACCCTGCGGAGTACATCAGCCACCAACTTGACAAGACAGATCAAATTCACAATGTCCATGGAAGAACTCACCACTCTCGTTGATCACTTTACCACTTCCATACCGGAACTGATGGGCGTGAAATGCCCCTTTCCATGCGCGAATCTCGCCAAATGTGACTAGCAGGGTGGAAATCGCAGACTTGGGCATCTGTATAGTCCGTTGAATGGTTGGAACGCCCTTGACCAACTCTGTTTTGCAAAAGATATACCATTCAGACTTGTCGGATCTAAAGGCACCAGGAGCTGCTCACAGCCTTTGCTGATGAAAAGTTTCCGCAGCTGAGCCTTCGAAGTCAGCCCCTGATTCCGGAACGCCCGCGCATGAAACAGGACGCCAAAAAGCAATGTGTGCGGGCATATCACCAAAGACGGCCCGTAAACGATCTCGGGAAGTGCAAAAGTCGTTCTGTTGATAGGTTAGCTGCATCACCCTAGTCAGCCATTCCAGGGATGACAAGAAGGATCTCAAGAGATATTATATATCTGGAGGTGAATGGGAAATTGAGAGGGAGAGACAGAAATTGCGCTTGCCGTACAATTTGGTGAGACCGAGAAACTTTTTTGTCCATTCGGGAGTAAGTTCGATCATAGGGACGGGTCCTCCACGGGGATCCTTCTGGAGGGAGATCTGCAGGTCCTTGAACTGCAGACTCAACAGGGCGCTTTTCCGGTGCAGCGTAAAGATACCGAGAGAGTTGAACAGACACACTTGGATACGTTGAAAGCCTAGATGGAACTTCTTCTCCTGTGTCGATAAGATCGTTTCATTAAACGGGCCGATATCCTCGATATAAACCGGCGTCTTCTTTCCAGGCTGCGTGTCCAAGCCAAACTACTGGACCAAGTACTTCATACCCTATAATCAATGGTAAGTCAAGGATATCAAGCTGGATCGGAATAAATTTGGAGGCATAATGACCCTTCGTATCTCTGAGCCATCTTCATCTTTGATCACAATCTTGGTGAGCTTTTGATAGTAACAGCGAAGGTTTTTCCAGTCGGTCTCGAATGTGCTCATCTCAGATCTATACCTAATTTCGTATAAAATACAAACATTGTAGTCTCCGCAGTCCTACTGTAAAGTACGAAGTCTATTCTAGGCACCGGGGAATCCAGTCGTAAGAGTATGCAGATGAAACCGAAATCGAAGATTACTGTATCTAATCCCCCATTAAACCACGTAACTCTTATATTGCCTGGCTCTAAGCCACTTGACTTTCGTAGTCCTGCTGTTTATTCAGAACTTGTAGGGTCTGGTCTGCAGGGGTATAGAGGCCTCACATCCACTAGAGCTAGCATTCGATAATTACTTCGTCGGCGCAGTCGAAAGTCATTCGAGGCTATGTGCAGATGCCAAGAGACTGACTGTTTCATGTGGGGCTCATAGCCCAATGATGTTCTACCCTAGTTCAGTTTGGAGGGTCTGTGCCCCGGTCGTGGCGGCCCGAAGGTCTCTCACCCAGTTCTCACCCTGATTCTCACCGTTTTTTTTAATTCGTTAGGAAATCCCCTCTTGCCGCCCTAATATTCAGTCCCTTCAGCCCATTCACCTGAATGCCCTGAACACCACTATACTACACCTGAATTTCCTGCACGCCCCTGAACCGCTGACGTGTCCTTCCCCTCCCATGCTGATACTTTCTCACAGGCATGTTGTTCTGATCACAACTCTCTGGTATTAATGTCTACTAGTTGACACATATCTTCCTCGAATTCAAATGACAGTAGGAAAGAAAAAGAAGAATGGCCGCCTAGGAGAATCAAACTTGTTATTGAATATAAATTCGCTGGAGGCCACCCATCCCACTACTAACTCACCGGCGAGTGGCTTAGGTCAGTGGTGAGCAGCCAGATGAGCAACCCCTCCAGGCTCTAGTAATCGTCGCACGAACCCCCAGTTAAGCTATGTTAGAACATCATTGGATGACATTGTTTCTTCCTGAAACGCTCGTTTTTTGGCATGTGCACAAGACCAGAAAGGATGATAATCAGCGTACACCATATCGGATGTTGGATAGAAAGTCCGGTAAAATTTGACCTTATAAGCACTGAAAGTACGGGGCCCTGGTCAAAAGGCAATCAGGTTTGAGCATCCGAGCCAGGGGAAAAGAGGAAGAAGGACAGAGATGAAGAGTTAAGCAAATTTTTTTGATCCCGGAAAACCGGTCGCTATGCTGCCCGTGCGTGGCTGTATACAGTTCCATGCTTATAGGAAGTGTTCGTCTAGACGTAGAGAGAGATGGATATACTACACCTTACTCCTAATTTATTACGCTTTCTAACTTACCTCGGAAAGTAAAGGCTGGAAGCTGTAAATCAAATACTAAATATTGCAGACAAAATTACATAACTTGTGCAATCATATTTTCGATGTCTATTATGTTTGTCGGCCGTGGAGATGTTTCGATGGCCACCCATGGAGAGCAGGCAAAGACCCGCCTGCCCTCCGCCCGAAAAAGTGCAGGTCTATGGGCGGCCCTTAGAGGGCGGCTCGCGGGCGAGTATAAGGTCCTTGTGGAAGTCGAAGAGTGGGCCTATGGAAGACGGAAATAAACAATTTGTATGTTATATATAGTTAGTCCCCTAGTTCCCCTCTCACCCAACAGCCCAGATTTTGTTTTTCGCCTTCCTTCCCCCCACGCCTCCTAGGTAAGGCATTTTCCCTATTAACCCGGATCACCGAGCTCCTAAGCTCCGCTACCTCGTTTCTTCCGTGTGTGACTCGTCGACTCTTCTACGATCCTCGAGATTTTCGATTATAACTGGACGGGCGAGGATATCCACGGCTAAAACGACTTAGGGTGTAGATTATATCACCCAGTATCCCACAACCTCTAATAAAAATCTGGGCACCATCGGTCCGCTTATTATCCCCGCGTTAGCAAAGGACATAACCACACCCGTCATGGTACCCATGGTGCTTTGACCGACGATTTCTGCGACATTTGCGAGGCCAACAAGAAAGAAACATATATATATATATTCTCAGATATACCAAAACGATTTTATGGCTTCAGATAATCAGAGTGAGGACTGATCTGCAAGTGCTGTGTGCAATACGGTGTTGTTCAGACGTCAAGAAGGTGAAAAGCCCTCGCCCTGTGAGTCGTTTTGGAAAGCTGATCAAGCCCCATATTTCTCAGTGACCTGGTGCTGTCTTGCCATTATTTGTTTGTTTCTGGTCGCAAGTTCGAAGCGCCTCCATTTCACAGCGTACCATGCCCCTACCACAATGACCGTCACAGGAATGGAGATGACCCAAAATATCCAAAAGTCTTTCGATACTGTGAGCGAGTCGTCTTCATCTGATACACCAAAGAATTGGCTCCCAAAGATAGTCTGGCCAATCAGTCGGTCCGAATTAGCTCCTGATTCTGCAGCGAAGAAAGTGAACTTACCGATACAGTAGTGAGTGGCAAGAATATTAACGTCACCAATCCGATGGTAGTCATCGTGTTGCTGTCAGACTGCATGATGCGATTCCCTTCGGCGGCCACGAGATGGAACGACTGAGAATAATCAATTCGACTTCACACCCATCGAATGAAGAGACTCACTAAGGCAATGACACTTTGCATCCTTCTATCTAAGCTTCTCAGCCTCAAATTAACCGTTTCAAAACTGGTTTCCACCTGTGTCAACATTCCCCATGTACTCTCCATGAGTACCTTGTTCTCATCGGAGGCTTTGCTTTGGAGTAGCTTGAAGTGTGCGAGGACTTTCTGCACGATCAGATACGTAGCGTCGCAGCTTTCTTGAAGATGAACGATATGTTTTGCTACGTTATGCAGCCCTGTGAATGACTCCCTCTCTTGAGACAGCATCAATGCCCTCTGTCACTAGTTAAGCCCCAATTACTGTAACATTTATGTGGAACACTCACCGTCTCTATCTTGCCAAAAACTTTGGACACTTCCCAAACTGTGCTATCCATATCACAGGATATAGCCGTAAAAATGATAACCAAAAGTACCAATGGATCTTGCATTGCAGTTTTGACGGACTGAAGAGTTCTTAGTCGGCCTCGAAGAAGGTCTGAAGCTTCGAAGCAAAGCAATGTCACCTGGGGCTCATCCAAGTCATTGGAGTTCCATCTAATAAAATATCCCGACCTTTCCCAGCTCCAATTTGCTTGATCGAGGGGTTGCAAATTGTAACGCGGTTCATAAATCCATCTTTCGCCGTTTGCACGTCCTACCGAAATGTTTTTGCACAAGTGGTGGAACCAAATACCTGCAGAGGATTAGACATAGGTATATTTGTGAAGTCTATTAACGCACAGTTGTTCCCGTGGCCATCATTCTGTGCACCAAATGAGTGAGTGACCGATCGAAGCCGCTCGTCAAGAAATGCTGATGGGACTGAATAGTGACGAAAAGCCCATAATAAACCATGTTTCCCCTCGTTTCCAGGGTGGTCAAGTGGCAGGAACCTAATTCGTTGATCAATTTCCCCCCTCAATCTATTCCAATCGATTTGTCTTACACTATTCGTAGATGCGACTTCGGTATTGTAGCAAGTTCTGGGACGGACACATGGTGAGAGCGTAGTTGATCGTCGTCTAGAAGATTAGCAATGGAGATATCTGACTCTGTGAATGGGTCTATCCACCTTTGCTCCAGTCTAGAACTTCGACTTTTGTTTTATTCGCATTGGAATGGTCGAAATTGTCTGTGCCCACAAAAGCCTCGAATACGGATGGGTCCTCGAAAATCGCGGCCATGGCATCGATAAATTGGGTTGTGAATCAAGTCTGGAATGTATTTGTACCGTGTCGAAGAGTTCAATGTGATCGCTAGTGCAGCTTCTGTCTGAATAATGCCAAGCTCAAGATCTCCGGGTCTGGATACTTGACCAATTTCAACTCGTTGACCGTCAGGGGCATCCCGTCCCGGATGCCGATCAGCGGGTGTAATCCCCCGATGACCTGCAAGGCTGCCTGATGACTGAGCCTTACTAGACGAAACTACATTACCTTGCGGGACTTGGCTGGGTATTATTAATACAGCGTCAGTGATTGAAACGAGCCTAGACCTCCGCAAAGCCCATAAATGGGCCCAGACCCTAGGCCCACGGCCCAACCCACGGTGGGCTATGGGCTCAACCTTCAAAGCCCAACCCAACCCACAGCCCACAGTGGGTTGGGCCGTGGGCCCCCATAAAAACCCATGCAAGCGCTGACAAAGCGGACTCTGTAATCGTTGTATTACGACCTTCCACCAATCGTATGAAGTTCAATTTTAAATTTTAAAATAAAGGGAATACTATGAGTACGCATGCTGATTTTGAACAAAAATCCGATCGGTGGGGGTCGAGATATAACCCAAAAGGTGAATGTTGATGTTTTGATGTTAGATATATATCTAGGTTTTATAGGGAAGCACCACCACTTTCTGGTGAACCTCTGTAATTTTGAAAATTTCTTAATACCGCGTTTTCTCGTGTTCTTTTACGTGACATAGAGAGAATGCTAGTAATTGATTCTAAATCATTAAATCTAATAAAATATTACCTTAGGCATCAGGGTAAGAAACGGACGTAAAACAGAAGTAATTTAATTAATACCAAAAAGGGGGTTCAACTTATCTTGGCATCCAAATTCTCGGCATGTTTGTATTGTTTGGGGCCCATTTGGGCCCCCATTAACGCACAGTGGGCTCGAGGTACAAGCCCATAGCCCATCGATGGGCCTAAGGACCGGGCCCAAAACCCAACCCATTTGCGGGTTGGGTTGGGCTGGGCTTTGGGCTTTATGGGCTCTGCGGAGGTCTAAACGAGCCCCGATGTATATCCACAACTTCCAGTCCCAGAGGATCCATTATGTTTAGTGCTGAGGTCATTTCTGCGTTCTGCATGGGAAGTTCTTTGAAGATCAGAAGTAAGGAATTAGGAATCCACGTGGAATGAAGTTGTAAGCTGTATCAAGTTTTCAGGTTTCGGTGTGTCATATGTATCAAGAGTATTGCCTCGAGTCGGCGGTGCTCATTTCACAAGTCCCAAAAACCATGCACACCCCCGCCCGCCGTAAGTATTAAGTTGCAACTTCTGATCCCTTTCCAAATTGAATCGCGTGCTATCTTTCAGTCGCCATGGAGAAATCGCCAGTAGATTCCCTTCATCCTTGGTAGCAACGGATAGCTTGCTGAGCTGCAATTAGGAATCTAGTCATGACAAGCACGGCGGTGGCTATGTGCCTAGACAATCGCAAAACCGCTATCCGGCCCATTCAAATCCAGAGCGAGCGCAAAGGGAGGGCGAGACAGTTCAAAATTCGTCTCTTTCCGGAACAGTTCACCGTCCATCCACCCATACAAGCAATGACAAGCATGGTGGAGGATACGTGCCAAAGAGCGCAAGGTAGACACATGGCCGTTGTATGTCTTGAGCGTGCTTATTGTAGGGCGTGTCCCATTCTTGTTCAGGATTCAGAAACAAGAGGAGAGTCTTCGAGGGTTTGCATGGTCACCCACACAGACCACACCCTTGGAACGGGCAATTGAGATATGGTACACATGTATATTATCTCTACTCTCTGTCGAAGATTCTACGATTCTACATTATATATTCCCTGAGATTTGAAACGTGTGTCAATATTTGAAGGTTGTCATCAACCACCGTTCGTCACGTAATAACAGAAGGGGCCTATCTGCCCCGAGATGGCGTTCATGAAGCCAGACTTATCCCGGACGGTTTTCTTACAGTGGTAGGACATCCATCCGAACCATTCTTTGTCCTAGAGGATATTATGGCCCTCTGCCTATGTGTGGACGTGCCCACCACCTACCTTTCTAGAAATGTGACCATGTGCGATGTCTCAGCTGAAAGATCGGCGCACTGCTCCTTTTTTATTTATTTTGAAAACTTAGTACTTTGACCTTGATTTGCTTTTTCCCAACACCCTGTGACTTTGCGCCTACTCCCTCGTGTCGAATCAGCTTGGACGCGATATGCATGTTTGCCCCACGCCATGTAACCCCCGCACGCTTCGCCAACTTTCAGGGGTGATACAGGGTTGAACACGAAGCAATTTTGCTGATCTCTTTAGTATCGTTACACTCGAGCACGCACTTTCAGCCGCAACCAAATTAACACCCGCTAAGCCTCAGGGGCAAAATGTTTAAATGTTTGCACGTCAAAATATACGTCGCTCCCCGAGTCAATGAGCATAAAATTCCCAACAGATAACCGACAGATATCATCAAAGCAAACTCCACCCACACTGCTCAAATGGCTGACCAGGTAAGTTAAACAACAGAAGCCTATGGAGTTTGACAAACGCTGACCTTGTCACTTGTCTTCCAATAGAGCTCTGTTCAGCTATTGGAGATCCCGCAGTCCTCTGCAACGAATGCAGGTACTACCTTAACGCCTGAAAGCATCCAAAGCACCCACGAGAGCGACGGTAACTCGCAGTCTTCTCCATTAGTACTCCTAGGGCCCGCACCGCCGCCCCCTTGGTACCCCCCTGAAGGCGATTCGCAAAACGGTCGCAGGACCGACACATCAACGCACACGGTATCTCACCTCGCAAACAAATTCTTGACTTGGGTAATAAGAGAAACATGACTGATTAAGGTTCATTCTGCCACAGCCACCATCTTATCCGCTCATTGGAAGACAATTGCGATACAAGTCAAATCAGCAGTTTTGGCACCGGGACAGCTTGGGACGTAAATGGAAGGGCCGTAGAGACGATCGGTTCTTAAATGCTACCGATGGACGTCTATTACCACTGGTCGTGCAGTCGACAAACAAGGTTCGCCGAGAAGCAGGCGAGGTTACCTGGGCTCGAACAATCCTTATCGATGACACCCCCGCTATCTTGAAAGTCATGTTCTGGGCTTTGGGGTCTCGCGTGACAAAGGACGCGGAATCGAGCACTCCTTTCCACGTTGAAGTTACGTCTAGCACTCCCTTGATTCGAAACAATCAGGCAAGGGCACAATTGAAAACTTGGTTCAATTATCCAGTCGGCGCGGTCATAATTTTTGTTCTGGTTTGTCTCACACATTATTAACTTATTTCTCTATCTTCAATATGTTGACAACTGCTAAATAGCTATTTTTCCCCGCGGACCTTGATGGAGAACCAAGACACAATGGTCAATATGAGCCGTTTAAGTATCATTACTGGGGCTACGCGCCCATTTCAAGCAATCCCTATGAATGTCCAACACTATTAGGAAGCCCCGATTCAGCGCCTGAGCAGCGTGATCCTGCCTCTGAACGTCTTCTCAGACCGAGAGTTTTGTGTTTCCTGCGTGAAACACATAGTATCGATATCTTCAAGGTCAGTGACTGGGAGAAAGAACATGGAGACACCAAGACACTGCAGTATATTTTTGTTGCGTACACAACAACACAATTCTCGCATGACGAGGAGAGCGACGACATGGAAGTTCTACATTCTATTGCGGAGACGGCGGCTCGTCGTGCTGGGGTTCAGGCTTATTGGCTCGCATGTAGCTGCATGCCTGACGACAAACACCTGGCGGACGACCTATATTGTATTAGCGATGTAGTACGTGGCGCACATTCACTCGTCATCGCTCTTGGACCACCCGTTGAAGGCCGTGGATCTCGGATTTACACCACGCGAGAGCTTCTTAAAGAGTGGGGTCGGCGAATGTGGACCTTCCCCGAGGTTCTTCTATCGCCAAATACGCATCCGATATCGATTTACACCCGCGGTGCATCTGAGGAAGAACCTTGGCAGATCCGCAAACGCAACTTCCCTGCAGAGGCATGGGTTGACGCCTCAAACTCACGCGAATTGGTCGACCATTACGAAGGCTCCATCATATTGAGTCCCCTTGAGCTTGTGACGATTGCATTCCAGTGCTTATCGACTAGGCCCTTAAAAGAAAAGAGCGAAGCAGATATAGCCTATGTCTTGATGGGACTTCTGAGACGCAGGCCCAGAGTCGATTTTGACAACAGCGCCTTTCAGGCTTTCTCCCGCCTTTCAATGAGTAATGATAGCGATCAATTGCTTGAAAGGCTTATATGTCTACATCCCAAATCAACCAAGGAGAAATGGTATGTCGTCGACGACATATGGGACCGCAATTTATGGGATGTTGACCCATTCTGTCAAGTCGTCGGTGTCTGCTCAGGAGATTCGGTTGTTCTCAGTGGTGCATTTGGAGCCTCTATTCGATGGAAATCATTCAAGTCTGTGAGCCTGACCCATAGGAACACAGTTGGAAGGTTTATCTCAAAATTCGCTCTGCGTGCCGCACCCTTGTGGTTAATCGCTTCAGTAAGCTTACTGGCGGTCAGTCCAAAGTACAGGACGGAAAACGAAGATGGGAGTTTCAGTGCCACCTCGGCATCTCAAGCGTGCCAAGTGGCCGGCTTTTCTTTTATGGGCATCACTATTATTCTTGTCGCTCTTTCTCCCTTGATGATATACTCTCTTTACGCAGGAAAAACTTGGTCTGCTCAACCCTGGCTCTTCGGATTCGAAGGCTACCTGCCCATCCACGAGATTGAAGCCCTTGTTCTTGGAGTCAATATGAACCGCTTAACGTGGACTCCTTACAGCAGTCAGCTGTCGCGCCACTGTATGGTCGACGGAGAGTGCATTGGTAGAGACCCTACGGAAGACCTGGAAGTCAAGAATATAGTGAATTTCAGTGCTTATGCTAGGTACGAGGAACCAAAGGTTTTCACGTTAGTCGACACGTTTACAATGAAGGTAACGCTATTTCAAGCCGTGAGGCCGCCGGTGGCTCTACTGCTCTGCGGAAGCGAGGGTGGTATGCACCGCGGCCTACTCTGCTCTTATGACTGGCCCACACAAACACTCACTCGGGAGACCGTACTACGAGTCGACACTCGGACGCTTGACAAAATGGCCCGGGTTGGACGAGTTCGCATCGGACTGGAGAAGATTTCGCCTGATACTTCACCAATGTATACGTTCGTGAACAATGATGCGAATCCAGCCTGAAGATTTCCTGTACGATTATATGATCTAAGCGTGATCCATACAATGGATGAATAAAATTCACTCCTCTCTCTGGCAAACCTTGTTATCAGGAGGATTTGTGATTTTAAATTACGACAATATGGATTTTAGGGCATCACTGAAAGGACCTCAATGTTGAGCGTTCGGACCCTACCTACGCTCACTAAAGCCGATTAGGTCTCATGCAGTAATTGTATTTCTAATGCATCAATTTCTCGGCAATGCCCCCAGAATCGGCGGTCATGGATCCGAGGTACTTCTAATTATGCAAAGGACGTGCTCCGCATTATAGGTCCACAGCAAGTCAAAGACACAGAGATTGCACTTAAGATCATGAATGAAGGTAGAGATTTCTAGTCCAAATAAACATAGCTGTGCTAAATGAATGCTTCAGTTGCTATCACTCTCTCCCATGTCGATACGGAAGTTCGAAAGATAAGAGAAACAATGGATAGTACATCCCGACTAAAAGTCCTTAACTGGCTTAGCCCCATCGACCACGAAAACCAACAAAGTGACGCCTTTTCTCAATGTCAAAGCGGCACGGGAAAATGGTTCCTGGAGTCTGAAGAGTTCAAACGATTGCTTCGAGAGCCCAAAGAAGCATTGCTCTGTCAAGGCATACCGGGAGCGGGAAAAACAGTCATGGCATCCATTGTTATCAACCACCTGCAGGGAGAATTCCCTCAACGAGATATTGGAATTGCCTATGTATTTTGCAGTTTCCGTCAACACAATGAGCAGACGCTAGAGGATCTCTTATCCGGCTTCCTAAAACAGCTCGCTCAACAGCAACCCGAGGTTCCCGGGTGTATCACTACAGCATATGGACAATTCATTGCCCGGGGCATTCTTCCATCGGTTGAAAAGCTTATAGAACTTCTAATTAGCGTCATCAATTCCTACGGAAAGGTATTCATGGTTCTGGATGCTCTTGACGAGATAAATGCTTCCGATGGAACAACCAGATCGTTAATTGCTACGCTTTTCGAAATTCAGAAGGAGGCACCCATCAGTTTCCTCGCAACCTCCCGCCACGCTGCTATTGCCAATATACTAAGTGTCTTCCGAAGCAATGAAAGCCAGTTCCTCGACATACGTGCATCGGATGAAGACGTTCGCACTTACATCGACGGACAACTCGACACCCTTCGAGCCGTTCCTTCAAAAGACTCCAAGATGAGAGAGAGCATCAAAGATACTATTGTAAAATCAGTGGATGGAATATAAGATACACCACCTAGGTACTGCCTAGGCGTCATTGGAACGAATGTTCACTAATATCTTATAGGTTCCTACTTGCCCATTTCCACATAGACCTTTTGAGAGACAAGATCACCCGCCGCCAGGTCAACGACGCGTTAGTATCACTACCGAGCGGATCTGATGTTTACGACCAAGTATATCGGGAGGCATTAGCACGAATTCAGGCGCAGAGCGACAATCTAAAAGACCTAGCTTTACGGGCCCTAGAGTGGATCGTCTATGCCAAAAAGCCTCTAACTACATATCAGTTACAACATGGCCTTTCGGTGAAAGATGCTGATACTGTTTTTGACGAGGACAGTGTTCCCGCAGTCGATCTGATAATCGAAGTCTGCTCAGGACTAGTGACGGTAGATAAGAAAAGTGGCATCATTCGATTGATTCACTTTACCGCACAGGAGTTCTTTGGAAGGAACTACAAAGTGCTGAATAATAGCAGAACATCATTGGATCATACCGATTCCCCTAAAACGCTCGGCATCTTGGCATCTGCATATAACTCTAACTGGAAGCATTATACCTAGTGGCTTATGTGATACCCAGTATAAGGGCAGCTAAGAGTCATCGGTGGCGACACTAGCACTTGCACTTGCTTGTGAGGTTGTCCGTTTAACGACCGCCTTAGATGGCTCATTTCCAATCAGCGATATTATGATAGATTCGATTTCTATACTAACGAGATTTCTCTACGCCCCTATCCGTATCACTTGTAAAAAGGAGGCCTTTCCTGCTATAGACTATCGTATTAAGTACGCCTGCACTTTCTTACCATGGCACCAACCGATTTTCCAACGCGGAAAAGAGGACGACCGCGAACATATATATCTGCTAAGGAAAAGCAAGCATCGAATGTCATACGACGGCGGAACCACCGACAGTCCACCCGCGCTGTGCATCGAGCCCAGCAATTCGATCAGCACTATGCTCCTACAGTGCCTCTGTCTCTTGATATCAATGAACCTCCATCGACCCATTTTCCTCCAGGAGAACTCTCGATCGCTACTGAGGTAGAGCAACTTCTACCGCCTCTCAGCCCCAACCTTAGGTCATGGGAACCATCGGTGCCTCATATCCCACCGATCGATAACGTGTCGTTCGAACTCACGAGTGATCTCGCCCACGATGCTACTACAGCGATATCGCCGGACAATCTACAAGAAGGGAGGAATGGAGCCGGTTCTATTCGAGCAGCGACTGAAAGCCCGGTCCAAGCGACCGAGTCGTTCGCGCTTTTAGCTCCTGAGCAATCGGACAGCGTTACAACCAGCGCAGCAAGTGATATCTATAAATTAGCCCGGCTTCTCACGGACCAACTCCAACAACACCATGGCTGCTGCCAACAGTGCCATACGCAGCAGCAGAGTGAACATCAAATGCAGCATACGGAGCATCTCGGCCTCGGAGAGTACATGCACCGGATTCAGGCAGATAGGGGATACCCGGATGTTCTCAGTACCGCGACAATGGCTAGATGGGAGGACAACCTCGCAGGTCAGACCAGCGCCGACCGAAAACGGGAGATCTATACCGGGATCCATTCCACCACGCCTAACGCTCGGCCAGTCCACCTCTGCCTTGCTGCTGACCATAAGCTAGAACGCCCGACCGCGGTGACTTTTGATATCGATAGTGTTGTGGGATTTGCGCACAGCCTCGCAGTGGCTAAACTCGGAGTGCGGTGGAACTCGACTCAGATGCCTGTCTCAGGTCTTCGTTCGGGCCTGCACCTTGATCCTCTTCCTGTACACTATATTGGAAGCAATGGTCGCGCTCATCACGTCCATCGGCCGGTACATAAGATTCCACATTATACGTTCGGGCGCTTGGTCGGATTTGAGGACATATCTCTTTGCTTCCTATTCCCACGGCTATATCGAGGAGAGCAGCAATGTAGCCGCCTCCGTGATGATGATTTTCGGGTCTGGATGGACCAGATCCTCCTCCCTGCAATCTACCGCCATCACGACGGTTCGCTTGTCCAGCATTATCCTTCTAGCTTTGACCACAGCCGGCTGAATGCTACAGCCCGGGGTGTTGAGATGCGCTCGCAGCGAGTGGATCCCGTCGCTCGGGAGCAGCTTCTCTTCTATTTCCTCCCACCAGATACACTCTCGCTTGTGTGGGCGAGTATTCTCGAGACTATCGAGAGCGCTGGACCCCAGCAATTCTCGGACGTGACCATCCTAGTCCAAGGCAAAAACCTGAAGACATTGACCAAAGCGAATACGTGGGACAGTATGATGCAGGAGTTTGCCCAGCATTGGGGTAACACGATCGACGAGTCTCATCTCTCCAATCAGTTCTATATCGATCTTGGGAAAGAGACCTGCCCTGCTGGGCGCTCACAGGTTGGCGGTGGGAGACTCGACGCATCAAGGCACCGTTCGGACGGAGAGCCCCGTGCAAACCAACTGGTGCCACAGACCATCCTCTGGCGGCGATGCTGCTTAGAGTCATATGCTGAGTGGATTGGGCAGCAGCATCCTCCGGAGATCCCACGTCCAAAGCAACAGTTTTATCCGATCAGCCTGCTCCACGATACTGGCAGCCTCACATTAGAAACTCGTCGATCCTCCCCGCAGCGGCAGGCAGGTCTTCTCTATACGCAGCTTTATTCGAGCGTAAAGGAGGTTTTTGCGGCAGGGGATGTATACCCATTTTCGAACCCGGCCCTAGAAACATTGGCACTAGATCCTCAGCTACGCAAGACCTGGCAGCAAGTCGGGGGCGGTCTCAGTCACGACCCCGTCGCGTTAATGCGGGCTTATCTGAACATGAAGCAGCGGTGCCATGCTGCCCTGCAAGGATCACATCTCAAGGTCTTCGGGCTTCGCGAGGAACACCGCGTTTCACTACGCCTGTTCTATATGATCGACCAGGAGCTTCGCGAGCGAAATTCACATAACACGCGACTTCCGGGAGTTCCATCTCCGGTTGAGCCGTTCTACTCCCTCCCCACCTCGACCCTTCTCTTTTGGTTCCACTGGAACATCAACAAATTCTGCGTGGGGTTTGAGACTGTCTATAGCATCTGTTGGTATCACCAGCTAGGTACTGTGTACACAGTTAAGTGGACAGTGGTTATGCTTCCAAAGCAAAAGTCAATTTGATTCATGTAAAAATAGATGTTCTTTCTTCAAGGTCATCTCAGGTTCCAAGATACCCCTTAATCCCATGCACGGACACTCGGCGGTCACAACACCGGAGCCGCAGCTCCGCGCAAGAATGCGTACACCAAGAATGGGACGTTATGTCCCGACAGCATCAATGACCGCCATTTTGTTACGTGGGAACATACTCGGGTTATGATGATGTTTTTGCGCTGCCTACAATTTTCCTATACAGGTGGCCTTCTACAGCGTGTATCTGGATGCTGGCGGGACGTCTGGTTCCAGCCAGATATTCGACAGGCGGACGGCCTTCGCCGGTGTGAAGGTCTGGGGTTCCAGAGGACTATGTCCGAGTACGGATATGCCTGGTTCCTGGATAAGCTCAACTGGGATACGATGACCTTCCGGCAACCGTCCGCGCAATATATGAAGTTCAACAGCCCTTCGATGCAGGCGGCGTTCCACGCACGGTATGCGCAGATCCGAGACGTCCGTCTAGACTTCCTACGGGTGCACCAGGCCCACCGCTGGATGGAAGAATTTAGCTCAATCCCTCCCTGCCTCGATCTTGTCGAGGAGTTCCTACGACAACTGTCTCTCTGTGTGTTTCGTAAGGATGTGTTTCTGCAGGTCAAACGACTTTTACATCCAGACCATGCTTCTCGTGCTCTATCCCACGGGGGGTGGCCCAGTCTATTAGACTGGGAATTAGGGTTGCCGCTTAACTACTAGGGTTTTAGGGACATAAAAAGTGGGTTAGGGTTAGACTGGGAATTAATTTCCTCGTTAGACTGGAGAGGTCTAATGACCTCCGATGGCTCTTAAATTTTGGTCAGTTATAATAGACCATCCAATTTATCTCCGATTCACTTCGGAGCATGCGCAGTCTCCTAGTTATCGAGAAAATGGCGATTGAAAGTTAAAGATGTTTTGTTGGGGTACGGGATTTTGTACCTTTACAGCGTACGTTTACTACCAAAGACGCTACCACAGGACTGTAGACGAATCCAATTACTTCGATAATGCTAGTGTATAATGATCAAGAGGGGTAGCAATTAACTCAGGGGTTTAGATACTCCCCAGCTATCATCTCACGTTTTTTTACACCATTTCACCCCAAAGTCAGCATTAGACATTCGTCAAATTTCGTGCAATTCATTATATCACGATATATATAGGGGACCGGTAATTCAACACCCCTTTGCGTAACGTAATCCACATGCGAGCTGGCCACACAAGCGAGCCGGCCACCTACCCTCGATGTATTACATTTAAATGCTTTCATCTCACCACAACGCTATTAAATTGAGTAATAAATCTAACTAGACCTATCTGGACATGCATTTCTTTTATGCCCCTGAATTCCACATAAGCCGCATTTTGGTAAGGCCCTCGTTCGGGGCTGTAAAGGCCCTGAAACCTGCTCACGAACCTGGGCTATACGGGCTATTTGGGACTCAATTGGCTCCGACCGTAGCTCACGAACCTCTTGGACGGAGATACTACCTTCGTGAGCTATCCACCTAGTAGACCGAGTCCTTTTTTGCTTCTGCGTCTCGTTGGCGGCACGCAAATCGCGTACTTCTTTCTCGAGAAAAGCTGTCGATTGCATCGTAATTTGACAAGCCTTTAAAACCTGATTAATCGCGGAATTAAGCGGACTCGGTGGGCTTCTTAAGCGCTGCTTTAATAAAGCTTTAATTGAGGATGCTTGCTTTTGTAATTGCATGTAGTTCGAAGGCGTTTTTGGCTCCCACTCGCTACCCCGGCTTGAGGGGGGTGTTGGGGTATAAAGGCGAATATCGAGCTTCGAGAGCACTCGATCGGGGCCGTAGGGCACTAGACCGGCTGCCGCGAAGCTACTTTTAATTGTCTCGGATTGGAATGTCTCAATTCGAGCGGATGGGTACGCCTCGAGGAAATCTAGCTTATCGATGTGATTGATATTAAGACGCATTTTCGTTTCGACAAGCCGACCGTAAGAGCGCTTTAACAGCGCAAAACAGCCGATATCGAGCGGCTGTAAAAGGTGAGATGAATGCGGAGGCATACAAATTGGAATGATATCATTTTTTTCGCAGATTTGATCGAACTTCGGTGTTAAATGGCTTCCGTGGCCGTCGAGGATCAAAAGTCTATACTTCCCCTTCGTTCGTAAAGAAGTAGACGGAATAAAGAGCTTTTCGAGCCACCGAAGTCCAATTTGGTCGGAAGTCCATCCTTTTGGACTAACCTCGAAGTGCCAATCGTCCGGAAGGCCGTCGAACCAAGACTCGATAAAGACTTTGCCTTTAAAAATGATACACGGAGGTAACGCCCACCCCGAGGCATTTATACATTCAATTGCGGTAACCCACTCGCGATTTCCGGGCTGTAAAAGTAATCGCCGACCGTAGAATTCAGCCCTTGTCACGACTTTTGCGGTAGAAATAATACCTATTGCGAATCCAGTCTCGTCAAAGTTATAGATATCGTCGGGATCGATGCCGTATTGAAGTATAGTCTTTTGGACGAGAGAAAACCAATCTCCGATGATCTTCGGATCCTCGCAATTTACGCGCTCGTAGCTATAGCGTCTTGAGAATCGGGCTAATAGATCGGGATGTCTCTTTACGAAGTTAGAAACCCAATTCTAGCCGACGTGTTAAAGTGTAGTAGTCCCACGCGTCGCGAGTAATAAATCGGCCATTTCTCGTACAGTCGCCGGCCGGGGGGCTGCTCCGCGTAAATCCATAGAAAGAATCCATTTTTTAAGCGATTCCTCTTCAATGTCTGTCAATTTTTGGCAATTTGGGCGGGTTTCGGCGCGGTTCTGATGGCCGCGTAGTCGATCTTGAAGTGTTATACGCGGTATATTAAAACAACGCGCTGCTTCGCGAATTAAAGCAATTTCTTGCTTCTTAATAGCTTGGATAGCTAATAAGACCCTGCCTTCTTGCTCAATTAAATTTCGAGAGGATTGAGTACGAACTGGTGGCATGGTGGGTGGTTGAAGAAGAGAGGTCTAATTACTGGACGCGTTTTACGTTAGGTGGCCGGCTCGCTTGTGTGGCCGGCTCGCGGGAATTGATAGGGACACTCCCACTTTTGTTCCGGACACTCCTAATTATGTAATATCCATGATTAGGTAATTGAAAACGTCATGTGATTGTATTGGTATTCATTCTCCGTATTATTTACATGACCTTCGTGTATGCCCAACTTTACCACATGCAGTGCATTTAAAGGGTGCCCTCTTCCGTTTATTCATAGTCTGGCTGTTGTCTTTCTGCTCCAATTGATCCCACTTCCGCTTTTTAGGCTTTGGAAAAGGAATCAAAGGCTCTAAGAGAGGAAGGTATTCTGATTCCATTTCAGAAAGCCCAGTTCGCCAGAATGGGTGGATATCTGTCAATGGGATAGCTTTATTGCTCTCCAATAAACTAGTAATCCGATGGGCACAAGGAAGACCCATTGTCCTTGTGAACGTATTAGTACAAGGGGGTAAAGGAGCAAGATTTGTAGCTCTTCTAGCCTTTGTAACTTGCTCGCCAATCAGTCGTATCGAATAGCGGGAGGTCCTGATCACAATATTAGTATAAAGTTGATGTAAGGTTACTACTGGCCTCTCAATCTGATCTCGTCTAAAATCATATTCAAGCGTAGCATGCTGGGTTTGTAAAGCCTGTGAAATCCTTTCAAATACGATCAACATATCCCCTGTCGAAGCACCGATGTGCTTTTTAAAAAGGCATGGGAGCCTTCAACTCGAGAGGTCGCAGAATTACCGAGGTGTAGGCATTGTTGTGTCCATGCAACTATAAATTTTTCTTTATGAATTAGCCATGTCTCCTTAACATATCGAAGAGAAGGGGAGGTCTGATATCGCTTCTCGAACTCTGATAGCCTCGAATTGTAGTCGTTCTCTGTAGTAGAATAAATTAGCTGATTCCATGATTTTTGAAATGTTTGATATTCGGCGTTCGTCGTAAAATGCTGCTTCGTATTAGACGTTACGTTCTTGTTAATATGCCAGATGCAAAGAAGATGGGGATAATCTGGACAGACGACCTTGACAGCACCTAATAATGCAAGGTCTCTATCTGTACAAAGAACTGGATAGAAAGAGAGGGGGTCGAGAAATGAGAAAAAAGTCTTTAAAGCCCAAATATAGCTCTCTTCCTGTTCATTCTGCATAAAGCAAAATGCAACACTAAAGGTTGAATTTGATGGCGAGACACCAATAATATGCAATAGAGGCATACGATATCGGTTTGTCTTATAGGTGCAGTCTAGGACGAATACCCTGTTGTATAGGTTAGCATACTTGATTGACTCTGGGTGTGCAAACATAAAAAAGAGGACATGTCCTTCGCTATCCTGCTTAATAGCATATTTCCAGTGATTTTCCTTCAAAGTCTTCAGTAGAAACTCAAGGGGAGTACTATTACCGAGCTTTTGCCTTCGTAAAGCACTTCGCGCATTGTAGATGTCTCGAGGGGTAACTAAAGCATTAGGATGCTCTCGTTTGATTAGAGCTAGGATGCCACGAGGGTTAGATCCAATTTCCGATAGATGTAGGACCTTTTGAAGCTGCTCCTCTGTGAGCCGACGGGCAGCTGAATGTCCGATCATATTATCATCAGCTGTGTGATTATGATTCCGGTTTTGGACCTGTAACTCCCACTTATCATCAAAAAGCATTTTCCCGTATAGCTTAAATGGACAGCCAATCCGCCGTGTAGTTGTCGTTCTTCGTTTCGCTCCATCAGGAGCATTCACTCGGTCACGATACGTGCCACCACGGTCACAACCAAGATAGATGTACTTATCTGTGATTGATCGTATAGTAGTGACAGCGTAACCTTGCGAGAGAGCATGCTGACGGACAGAGGCAATTAATAAATCTCTGCTATCAAAAATTTGCTCAGTAGGGGGCTCCATTTCTGAAAAATCCGAGAGGCAGAGATTTGAGGAGCTAAGAAAAGAGGGAGGCGAGAGCTGGGGATTTATACTATACTATGGTATGACATTTAGAATGATGTTGCTGTGGTAATTCCAATACAATCACATGACGTTTTCAATTACCTAATCATGGATATTACATAATTAGGAGTGTCCGGAACAAAAGTGGGAGTGTCCCTATCAATTCCCGGATATTTCAACAGGGCTGATATAATTGAAGTGTTATGACTCGTCGTACGTCCTGAAGTTGGGTTTATACCCCGGTCGCAACCCTAACTGACCCAGTTCCCGTACCCCATCAAAACATCTCCGATTTTCAATCGCTATTTTCTCAATAACTAGCAGGCTAAGCATTCTCCGAAGCGAATGGGGTATATTTTAGATAGTCTATTATAACTTGCTAAAATCTGAGACCGATTGAAGGACTCTAGACCTTAGCAGTCAGCTCGGGAAGTTCACCTGCAGTCAGGTCGGACCCACTTTTTCGCTCCCATAGTTAAGACAAAACCCTAGCCTGCAGTCTGCCCTGACTGCAGCACCCCCCATGGGATAGGGCCGGTTAACGTCTGGACAGAGCAAAGCAAGAGTCAAAATCTTGACAAGGTGGCTCCAGTACCGCCTCGCCGCTTCTCACCCCTTAATATTCTAACAGTGCTATCGTCCCTCCTTGCACTTGGGGCGTTTGTTTGGGCACTTATACTCCAGGATGGGGTAGCAGTTCTGGCCCTCATAGCCACAGCATCATCTTCAACTCTGATTGGGATTGCATGCCGCTGGAAACCAGAGCTAGCTAAACGCCCGACAGACGTCGTAGTCCCAAATGCGGCCGTCATAATTAAAACGCGCGATGGTGCCTTTGTAATCATTCAATGCACTGAAGAGATCGCCCGTGAACTCTTTATAGGCCCAGAAAAATGCGACTATCTTGTCAGTGGCCAATGGTTCAGGGTGTTAGTTGGTATATCACTGTCTCTTATCACGGTATCGGTCATACGTTTGGGAAACTGCAGTTGGACAATGCAAGCTGTTATCGCCGTGATATACATAGTATTGAATGTCCTCTACTGGATAGCATCTTTACTTCCGCAAAAGCTGCTTTGGGACCTATCGCGGTACAAATGCGATATGGTCACGCCGGAGCATTTGAAATTTGCAGACCAAGTTATGGAAGGCGAACCTGAACCTGCACCCAGCTATACACGAAGCCTATGGTTTGCAATTCAAGCTACCAGGGAAATCAACTGGGTTATGGTTAGTGGAGCGGCCCCGAAGACGACAGCGTGGGACACCTGGCTCAAACTAGCCCACGATAATTGCAAAGATGCCAAATGGGATGCCATTGGTGAAAAGAACCAGCTGATGAAAGAAGAAGCGCGCAAAACTTCTCGGTCAACAATAGTATCAGTCTCTGCGCGAGAAGAGTGCTTAATGAGTGAGACAATGTGTACATACATTGTGATCTGTGGGAAATATAGTATGGTTTAAGTCATTAGCGGCCCTTGTCCCACTGTCCCACTGTGTGGTATTTACTAAAATATTATGCTTCATATCCTACTAGTAGGTGAGGTCGATGGAAAGAATCATATCATTCAAGGTTATTTCCAACGTTATATCCGGGTATAGCTTTAGGAACATACAATCAGAATGGATGGAAGGAGACAGCCATCTCATCTCGAGCATCTCTGGTCTGGGGGTCTCCATCCAATGCCCAGTTTCTCTATTGTAGTTTCTCCCGCTCTTCCCATGTCTCCCCGCCCTGTTCAAGGTCCATAACCTGACCCCCAGAAGTCTGCCCGCGTACACCACTAGAATCAAATTTCCAACTGTGGGCCTTCTTCACATGACGCCGTAAGTCGCGCTGGAAAGTTGTAGCATCTGTCCATCCAAGAACTGCATAGCCAACAGTATGCCATGGTGATGTGATAATATCGACTCGGCGATGAGGATTTGGATTTTTCTGATATTTGGGCTATGATTCGTTGGGTTTAGTGCCCTTGCCGCCCTACCACTTCAGTCCCTTTAGCCCCGCACCTGAACGCCCTGAACGGGTGACGTGTTCCCTCGGTTAAACCTGCCACGTCTCGATGCCTTCTCTGCACCACTACTGCAACCCCTGTTTTAGTCAGCTTTGGTCGTGTACCTGCCATCCACCCCCTGATTCGCTGACACTGGGAAATAAACATATAAGGTAGTTATCACCACGACCTGGTTCGGTCTTGGACCTCTTGTCTAGGATGTTCAAATTCTTTATTTTTGGCCGCCCTAGGCTGGTACTTACGGGCACGATAATATCCCTATGAGCCTCCTGCTGTGGTGCCCGGTCTGTTGACCCCCTGTCACCCGCTAGTTGGTTAGGCAGCACCAGTCAGTAGACACGTTACAAATCACGTCGTCTATCTGACGGGCTACGACCGTCAGCAATGAGTCATCTTCTCCTGCGTCAGTCTCTTAGACACACCTGAGGTATTTGCCCCAGTCTGTTTTGGCCAAGGAATTCTCTGAGAGTTTGGTTGAACTGCCCAACTTTCTACAGCCCCGTCTAGATCTTCTGCGATTTCCAATCCGATATGCCAATTGACAGCAAAGGATGTGGTATGCTGTGTGAAGCCTGCCAGAAAATCTTTCGCGGGCAGCAGATCCTGAGTACCTTTTCGAAGACATCTGACGACCAGTCGTCTGATTGGAACCCCCAGGCACATCACCCCTCTCTGCAGTCCTTTCTCAATGCCTCGGACTCGGGTTGCCCCGTCTGTTATGAGTTTCGGTCTTCAATAGGGGAAAACCGCCTAGAGATATTCTCAGATTCTTCCACGTCGGACGAGTTCTCGTATTGGACACTTCAACAAGAAGGTGGTGGATATGACCTGAGCCTTGAGCTTGATGACGACTACGCCAAGCTCATCGAAGAGCGCTTGGACCTGCGCCTCGAAGTTCTTCCACTTCAAAGTATGTTGATCGAGAAAATGTCTTCTGGGTTTGGTAGAGCTACTTATAACACTTTCTTAGTCTATGATGGACCGACGGAAAATAACTCCCTGCTTGTAGGTGATAGTACCGCTTCAGACGCAGCATTTACTCAAGCATTCAAATGGTACAAAGAATGTCTTTCCATGCATACTGCGTGTAATTCCAGTAGCCATTACCTGCCTTCAAGACTCCTCAGTCTCTCTGAGAACGACGCAGGGACTATTAGGCTGGTTATTACGGAGACCGAAAGAAAGGTAATAGATTGCTACGCAACACTCAGCCACTCTTGGGGCGATTCAAACATCATCACTCTTCTGTCTTCAACGCTTGATTCGTTCAAGCAGAACATCTCTCTCGAGTTACTGCCAAAAACCTTTATAGAGGCAATTGCCGTCTGCCGCCGGTTTTCAATATCTTATCTATGGATTGACTCGCTCTGCATCATCCAAGACTCTGTAGCCGATTGGCGCGCCGAAGCCGCGTCGATGGAAGGCGTCTACAGCAGCAGCAGGCTCAATATCATGGCCACCGCTTCTCGAAACAGCCACGACGGGCTCTTCCGATCACGCGACCCGAGACATCTCGCACTGTGCATCGTCGAGTCGGAATGGACTGATGCCGGGAATGACCGATTCAGTATAGTGCAAGACGATATGTGGCAGATTGAGATGACGGACGCGCCTCTAAACCAGCGAGGCTGGGTCCTCCAGGAACGCATCCTACCGCCGCGCGCCCTTCACTATGGCCAGAAACAGCTACTCTGGGAATGCAGAGAGCTAGACGCATGCGAGAAATATCCAACAGGTCTGCCAAAAGCCTTGCGTAATATCCACACGGGAGTCAAGATCACCGATCCAGTGGCCAACCGACTTTACGAACACGGCTGGAAATCCAGAGATAGGGACAGTGTTGACAAAGAGAAACGCCTGGAGACGGTGATAGACTATGCGTACGAGCTTTGGAGTCGCTGGATCTACACGTACAGCAGCATGCGGTTCACTCGGTACTCAGATCGGCTGATCGCTTTCAGCGGGCTCGCTAGTCGCATGCGGGCCATCCTCCGAGACGAATATGTCGCAGGATTATGGCGGTCCAGGCTCATCGACGAGCTGCTGTGGTTTACCTTCGGCAATGGCTCGATCGAGTACGAGCTCAGGCCTTACCGGCCGCCCGACGGCGGTGCACCTAGCTGGTCATGGGCGTCTCTCACCGGAGAAGTCGTCACTAGCAAGGTCGATCAGTTTACCAGCAAGGTCTACCACCTTGATCTGAAAGCGGTCAATGTGACGCCGGTTTCCGGGAGAGAAGACGATGCTAACAACAATAATACAAGCGCCATATTGGACGGCCAGATCCGGATAAAAGGATTTCTCAAGCGAGCAACCCTACTCAAAAACGTATATCACATGCCAGAAGAAGATTATGAGGCTCCTGCGACGATTTACAGTGTTGAGGTTGATGGGATACAACCATTCGACACATTTGTCGACGAGCCCATGGCAAATCGGGACACAATGGGGATTGTCGTCCTCCCTGTGCTTACAAATTTGAAGGACTCGGATTCGGATTCGAAGAACAAAGAACTGCATGCATTGCTGCTTCGGAGGCCAGCCGGATTGCCTAGAGGGTTCTATGCGAGGGTAGGCTATGTGTCCGGACCAGAAAAGGAGTTCTCTGGCAGCCAGTTGGGTGACTTTTTTTACAACTACCAGACTGCTACCCCCGCGCAAGGAAAGGGAAGAGGCGGTACGGTGTTTCGAAATGCGCTGCGAAAGCTGGTCCGGGTAAAAGAGCCGAGTGGATCAGGAGACTCATGGCCAAAGCTGGGGGACGAAAAGCTGTATCTTCCAGGTGCCTATGGGGAGTTCATCCTTGTTTAAAGATCGTCTGAAAGAAGAGCTTACAGCTCAGACTTGAGTGTTGGCAGCATTGAGGGTTGACCAAGATTATGGTAATCTTGCGTATTTGCGAAGTTTCCTATAATTGAACCTTGGAAGCTTTCTACTTTGCGAGTGCATAGGATCATAGAAAAAACATGATTTCTCATCCTCAGCGGTTGTTAGGTCGCATGACGGCTAGCGAGTCGCGGCGGATCCAACCCACTTAGGAGAGGGAGAGTCTTGGTTACAGAGTAGTAATTCATTGTTTGTCTGTGTCCATCAAATCCTTGTTAGTAAAATGCCGAATAGTGCCTGGAATGGGAGAGAGATTTATGGCTTTCTCGCTGTTGAAACTTGGGATGTCTAATGGTAGGAGATGAATAAAGCATGCAAACAGTCTATTCCAGAGAGGTGTTTAAGTCTGATCTTCCATAGTATGAAAGATCTGCTATATATACGGTCGCACTAGTACTGAGCTGGGAGGTGTCAATATTGACCTAAAGAGATGTGAGGCCTGGATCTTGCATCCATCTCAACACTCGCTAAACCGCCTGAGAGAAGATGATAAACTACGGAGCTCAGTTGTAGATTGAGTATTTACAGATTTTCAGTGCTTTCAGTGTCTAGTGTAAATAACAAGCTGCATGTAATGTACAGTCGGATGGATGGATGATATCATTTACCCTGACCTCTCGCTTTTAGTTGGATTATAAACCATATCCCACTAGTCTGGGTGCGGATTCGTATTTTAGTCTAGTTGGGAAATCAACTAATTAAGCGATATACAGGCTACCACTATTGTGTAAATACATGATTGTGTGTTCCAATGAGATTGTTCCAAAACTTCCTGAACGGTGAACATTGAGCCTCACCTGGTAAGGCCTGTCGTGGCCTTTCTGCCGTTTGCGGTATTAGGCTGCCCTCATGGCGCGGCTGTGGGAAATGTACGAGTGAGACGGACAGCAAGCGTCCGATTTTCGCTGCATCTCTGTTAGGAACCGCGAGAAGGCGGGCAAAGCAGAGGCTAAGAATCTGGACAGTGATTGTGTGACAGATGCGGTTTTGTTCCGAGTTCGTTTGATTGAGCGTTGGCTTGTCTTATTCTCGAACTGGAACGGTGACGGTTTATTGTGAAAGCGGAGGTGAAGATCTTCAATTGTGAGTATGGGGTTGGCGGGAAGAAAAGGTTCTTGCACTGGAGGAGTCGGTTGCGGTATGGATGTGACAGGTCGCTGGAGGACGGAAGCATAGGTTGTTTGTCGGTTTTGGGGCGAGGAAGTGATGGACGGTATCGTTTGATGAAGCTGGGGAGATTGGGTTGTTGGAGGTTGTTGAGGCTCTGGGTATATTATGGCGGGTAGCGGATTGAAACGGCAGTCCAGGTTGGTGTTTTTTGTACTGGAGTCGTCTGTAGTTTGTGTACTGGAATCGGCGGTAGGAGTTGACCGTTTAGGGGAGGAGAATGCGGTGGTTGAGGAGGGGGTTTGTTGTGAGTTCCGAGGTGGTGTTTCAAATCGCACGAGATTATCTGCCATATGCAGTCTTCCTCATGTAGCTGTTGCACTTCCTCGAACGGGGTGCATTGGAAGGTGGATAAGTGCTTGGTCGATTGGCAGGCAAAACAGCATGCCACGTTGCTGACTCCTGAAGGTCGGTAATAGAAGCCATTCTGGGCCAGTTGGAGCAGAGTGGCCCCAGCAAGCACTATTCCTTTGAACGAACGAGCTCGGGCTGTGATGGTGGAGTAATCTTAGGTGATTGAGACGAGAAAGTAATCCTCCTCATCGTGAGAATCATCCTCGACGTGAGAATCGTCCTCATCATGAGAATCATCCTCGGCGAGAGAAAAGTCCTCAACGTTGGGGTATTCGGGTGAGATTGTGGGGTTTGCGGCTTCGGGGGTGGGAGATGTGCGACGGGTTGGGGGTTTGGAAGCTGGGGGTTCAGCCTCACCCGCTGGCTTCTCGTGGTCATCCCCATGGTCCAGGTTAAGGGTACAGTCTTATGTTCCATTCGACTTCATACAGACGCGCTCGAAATCCTACTGCATTGTATACAGTGCGTAATGTACAGTCGTTCTCGAAATCGGCTTGACCATCACACTAATCACTATGTTCGCGACCCACCGCCCAGGCTTAGCGTCGTCGGTTTATTGAACAGCCAGCAACAAATTGAACCGTCCAACACGCAGATTTATGGCGCATTTTACTTTTAAATTGTATCAACATACATTCCAAGCCATTGCGTTCGAATGATGTGCTTTGGTGACAATGACCATATTCAAATTAAAACTGTTGAAATTATTATTATTATTACGCGGAACACAATTTATGGTTCCATACAGGTACTACAGCACCACTACCAGAACCTAGCCCTATCAACCAAGGGTTTGATCGTGTAATTGTGCTCAAAACTCGAAGCAATTACAACCGGACATTCTGCGGGGCAGCCAATGCGTCTAACCTAAGATGGCTAGATCACACACGTGACAGATCACACACCAATAGATGATGTCTCTTCATTCAAAGCCTCCCTCGCTAAGCAGTCTCGCGGCGAACAAGCAGAGGAGCTGGCGCTTCAGGTTCTTGGCGCGTTTCTTTCATCAATCGATCCTTTTCAGCAACCGCATTCCAACTCGGGTTGCGGCAGTTCTCATGTGCCAGTCTCAGCCACGTCTCCCACGCGGTCGTGCTGGGGGCTGCTCCACTAACTGTCACCCATTCGACTTGTCGAGTGGCTTGAATTGCAAGCCACAAGCTTTGTGTATAGTTTGGTGTTGGTTTATTCTTTTCGTCTTCATTTGCAGCTTCCAAGCACTTCAGTCCGACTGGGGTGCACTTATACCGTGATAAATCCCAAAGCAGCCTTTGCGGAACTAAGGAAGCTATCCAGTATAGGACATTCAATACCATATACAGTCAACTCTCGCTTATACCACGGTGGGATATTGCACATTCTTGATAATAACACATCCCTTGCTTGGATGGCCCCTTCATTCCAGTTTTTTCCATATAAATTGACAGAATATAACACATTTTGTTTTACCACACTTTCTTCCTCTCAAATCTGCTTAGTCAGCGCAATCAACCAATCAGAATGCCTCAATCTACAAGCTCTCCTACCCTCCCGACCCCACCCAAGCGCGTCAGAATGGGACCAAAGCGTACCAAATTGGGTATATCAGACGCGCAGAAACAGGCACTACGGGCATTTTGGTCTAATACTAGCCCAAAGCCCACGCAGACTGCATGTGCTAAGTGGTTTGAGGACCAATTCAAACAAGTGATTGACCGGTCAACCATATCAAGGATCCTTTCATCCAAATACAATTATCTTGATACGGGCCCTGCAGGGGCAAACAAACGATCTTCATCCTCTCATTGGCCATTATTGGACCAAAAGCTATATGACTGGGCAGATAACCATATTGGCAATGGAATACCAATAAATGGCCCTTTGATCCAAACTAAAGCAGCTGAGCTTTGGAGACAAATACCGGAATACAAAGATCGGACCAAACCTCAATTCTCTGAGGGTTGGTTAACTCGCTTCAAACAACGCCACTCTCTTCAATATCATACTTTCCACGGAGAAGCTGCCTCAGTCCCATCCTCGGTACATGATCAGATCAAAAGCACCAAATCGATTTGCAATCAATTCAAACCGTCCGAAATCTACAATATGGATGAAACTGGCCTATTTTGGCGACGTATGCCAAATGGTGGTCTTTCAAAGGGAAAAATTGCTGGCAAAAAGCTTGATAAAACACGAATCACTATTGTTGTTGCATCAAATGCGGATGGTTCCGATCGAGTCCCTTTATGGTTGATTGGCACAGCAAAAACCCCTCGCGCACTCCGGGGGTTAATTTCCGAGCTCTGGGATGTGTTTGGCGTCACAACAAGGCAGCATGGATGCGTCATGACATTATGGAGGACTGGTTGCGATCTTTCTATGGGCGTATTCCCTTAGATAAGAAAGCTTTGCTCCTTTTAGACAATGCTTCACCACATGTTATTGGACTCCAGCGAGCGCCACCACCACCCCGGATTACGGTTGTTTTTTTGCCAGCAAACGCAACTTCAATTTATCAACCCTTGGACCAAGGTATTATCCAAAACTTGAAGCACCATTATCGGAAGAAATGGATGCGCTATATGATTGCTTTTCTTGATCGTGGGATAGACCCAAAACAAAGAATGAGCATTTATTATACTGTTACCTGGGTAACGCAAGTTTGGAGAACAAGTGTATCAGACCAAACGATTATCAATTGCTTTAAACAAAGTACTTTGATTAGTCCAAAGTCTATACCTATACCTGAGTCCGCGCCCGAGTCCGCACCTGAGTCTGCACTATTTTCCGAGCCCGGATTGAGTGATGAGATTGAAAGTCTATATAATCAAGCAATTGATAAGCTTGGTGATAAAGATATTGTGCCATTTGACGAGTTTTTGAACCCTTCGGACGAAGACATGTTAGAAGATGGGACTGAAGGGCGAGATGAGACCAATGAGCAAGATATATATATTGCCCCAACAACCTCAGAAATTCAGGATATTGACATTGATGGGCCCCCACCTGAGCTTCTGTCTAATTCTGCTATATTGGACAGCCTCCAGGATATCCTACTATGGGTTTGTAGCAAAGAAAAGGGTACCTCGGACCATATTAGACAAATTGAGAGCTTAATCAGCGACTTTGGCAGGATTCAGATTGATGAGAAACGTCAGGTGACTTTGGATCAGATGATGGGATGGAAGACTAAATAGGTATTAGGGCTTAACGTGATTCACGGTCTCCCGGGCGACACTGCTGGTCGGGCGGCCCCACCAAAAATGAAAAAACCTTCAATTTTTAAGCATGAATAATACCACAAAAACAACTTAAATTTTGCTATTTAACACGTGTAGGGCATTTAATATACGTATGACCTTTAGTACCACATCCAGAACAGGTGACCTGCCGCCTAACTGTAGGCATAGAGGGTAAAGCAGGTTCTGTAGGTTGTTCTACAGGCATCTCCAGCAAAGATATATCTTTACATACATCCTTCTTCTCAATAACCACATCACTCTGACTGCTCTCCTGACCCCTTAAAATGCCTCTCTGATCAATAAATGTATGTTTGATCACTCGTTTTTTTGTCTGTTTTTTGTTGGTTGCCTCTAATTGTATACAGCGATCTTGGAGGAAAATTTGGCGGTGGACCACTTTTATGGTCATTTCGTAGGTCCTCTTAATCTCCCGTTTAATAGGCGAAGAAAGGATTGAAGAAGAAGATTCTAGACCTTTTTTGATACGAGATTGCGATTTTGAGAATTTCGAGAGAGTCCAGAGAGTATTTGGATCACTATCACTGCCGGAAGAGAGTGGTCGCTGGGAAAGGATCTCAAGAGGAGGAAGTTCATCCAGGTGCACATTCAGTTTTTCCAAGACTTTATCTGGATTAAATGGTGTTAATCCAGTAGCCAAGAAGCTATTCTGGATAGTAGAGGCCGTAAAAGCACCCTTTCTTGCATCTGCAATCAATTCAAGGAAATCTTCCTTATCAATAGAATTGACTCCATTCCGCATCATGGTTGAAACCGCTCCTCCATAAAGCCTCTTCAAAACCGAAAAACAACCCACATCCAAAGGTTGTAAAAGATGAGAGGCATGTGAAGGCATGCAGATTGCAATGATATCATTTTCATCACAAAGTTGGTCAAATTCAGGGGTCAAATGACTACCATGACCATCCAGGACCAAGAGGCAATATTTTCCTACCCTTCTCCCAATATTTGGGATAAAGTAGTATTTTAGCCACCAAATACCAATCTCATTGGTACTCCAGCCATTTTTACTTGTAGTAAGACCAGCTCCTTCTTGATTGTTCAGGAGGGGTTGGCGTAGATGCGCTGGAAAAAGTTTTCCCTTGAAAACAAAGAGTGGAGGATGAACACTTCCATCAGCTCTGATACACTCAATTGAAGTCACCCACTCGCGATTTCCGGCTTGTAAGAGAGCTCTTTTCCCATGGTATTCAGCCGAGGTAATAATCCTCTGTGTCGCGCCAACCCCCATAGCAAAACCAGACTCATCAAAGTTGAAAATATCATCTGAAGTGATACCCCACTTTTCAATAGTATTTTGGACCAAATCAAACCATGGTTTAATAATTCGAGGGTCCTCTGAAAGTGCTCTCTGATAGTCGTATTTTCGAGAGAGTCGACTGGATAAATTCGGGCGTCGTTTGATAAATTGAGTAGGCCAATTGACACCGATAGTGGAGGGGGTATTTTTCTGGGCACTTCGTAGGAGATTGGCCATATCGCGCAACATAGGCATCGTGAGAGCAGCACCTCTGGTATCCATATCAAGTAACCAATTTTCCATTGATTGCTCTTCAATTTCAGTGAAAATATGGCCAGTTGGTCTCTTCTCAGCCAAAGATTCGCGCCCATTGATCCGATACTTCAAAGTTGAGACAGGTAAATCAAATGATCGTGCAGCAGCTGCAGCAGAGGGATATTTACCATCTTTTATAGCCTTTATAGCTAATAAAAGACGGCCCTCCTGCTCTATCAACTTTTTTTTCGATCAGAGCGTTGGGGGGGCATTTTTGTTGTGGTTAAAAAACATGTTTTATTATTGAGGGGATTTTTTATGGGGTCGCCCGACCGGCAGTGTCGCCCGGGAGACCGTGAATCACGTTAGAGTTAGCTTGTCAAATATTATGTCATCCTCTCACCAAAACACAACTCAATTATACCACGTAATTTGGCTTGGATAGTATGCTGTGGTATAAGCGAGAGTTGACTGTATAATAATATAATTAAATTTCAGGGTTGCTTAATAATAGCACTTTCAAAAATTCGCTTAATATTTTGTGTAATACCCCTTAGCCTTCCGCACTGCCTTCAAACGTCTTCCCATGCTCAATATTAGCGTATCTATCTTTGCCTGATCTAATGCCTTCCAAGCTTCCACTAGGCATTTTTTAAAATAATGCCAGTCTACCTCCGACCTTCCCATGCCAATAAGCTCCGGAAATAATGCAAAAAGCTTCACTTTTAACCAGCGCCATACCGGTTCAATTGGGTTCAAATCGGGTGAGTGCGCGGGCCAGTCTTCGACGTATACTCCGTGAGTTTCAAACCACTCTTGCGTGTCCTTCGCTAGATGAATCCTCGCGTTATCTTGCTGAAATACTAAATTAGGGGTGTAGATTGGCATCAGGCCTTTTTCGAGCGTCGAAATATACGACTTCGCAGTATAACCCCTCCCCGACCGCGATTCTTTGTCCCGTTCCATAATTATTAATTCTGTTCGACCTCCTAGCCAGATTCCGGCCCAAACCATTTGTGAAATATCTTTAACGTGAGCCTTAGCATTCACAAGGTCCTTACGAAGGCCCTCCGAGGTTATACGAAAGCACCATTGTGGTCCAAAGTTCGAGGTTCGTTGCACCGAACACTCGTCCGAGAAGATCCACGATTGGAAGCTTTCGCGTCGCCATTTTCGCGCAAATTTTAGCCTCTTCCTTGCAAGAGGAGGCTTAATTGGTATTTTCTGTTTCGATCGCCGTTTTCCGAGTCCGAATCGCTTTAAAATTCGACGTATAGTGGAGGGTGACGGATGCTGAGCTGTAGCAGCACTTAGCTGTTTATAGGTCCAAAACGGATGCCGACGTGCCTGTAAATAGAGATGAGAGCAAGCGCGCTCACTAATAATAGCGGGACGGCCGCTTTTTTCGCGATTCTCTAGCTTTTCGCCTTCTGAATAGCGTTTTAGCGTATTGTAGATTGTACGCCGAGAGCAGCCAAAGTCATTAGCTAATTGCACTTGCGTAGCGCCATTCTCGTGAGCATAGATAATAGCTGACCTTTGGGACGTAGATAGCTGCGCCGTTTTGCTACTTTTTGGTCCTAATTTCATTACAATCGGAGCAATAGGGGAGGTGTAGGAGTGAAAAAAAAACTTGGGTTGGTTGTTGGGCCAATATAGTGGGGCGGAGTGGGAAGGAACATTTGACTAGTATCTGTATTAAAGAAAGGGCGCATACAACAGATTATGGGAGCGAAAATTTGCTTGAGTCCTCAAAAGATTGGCAACAATAAATAAGTAAGTCAGGTAGAGGCCCGGGAAAGTCGTGAAGAGATAGTGCATCATGGAGGGACAGTGTCTCCTATAAACACCGTCACGTAGTAGTTCACGTGTAGGTTTGTACTCGATGGTTGGACCCTATCAATTCAAGAATCATATATGAGGAGGAAACTGGGGCTGAGTTATGGAGGTCACCCTCCATATATTTTGTCGACGTGTTCATTTAACGTTGCGCTATCCTTTGTATCCATTCAAATGCAATTGCGTTGGCCAGACCAATAAATTGGGTCGACGCTTGAAGTAGATCCAGGATTTTCTGATCATGCCCCATAGCATCAGCAATGCGGGATGCTATTCCTGGAAGCCAGAGGATAATGTACAGTGTCGGATAAATCTTGAGGGCTCTAATTTTCCGAAAGAGAATCTCGTGTTGCTTTCTCCTGAGACCTTTGGTCTTAAAGTCCACCCTATTCGTAGGAAGAGTCGCGCCATTCGTAGATATATCCGCGTTGGAAAAGGAGTCAGGATCGGATTCGTTTTTCAAAGGTCTAGCGGAATCGTGGGAAGACCTATTAAGTCGGCCTTCAGAGAGATCTATTAGCTAGGTTTCTGTTCATCCATATTCAAGTTATAAGTTACCTTTCCTGGAAAGATTTTCCGCCCTTTCGACACCTAACTTATAATGATTTTCAGTGGCATCAACGGTTATTCCCATTGGAGGACTTGGTTTCATTGGTATTGAAGAAGGTAATTCGTCATGGGTGCTCAAATCGTTGCTATTGCCGCTCCAGGGTGGATAGTTGACCAGATGCCGAAGGTGTATGTGAACAATCACGCACTGGCAAATGAGGAAGATTATTATAGCGAACCGCCATGCATGCGCAAGCACGTATCGCAAATACACGGGGTGGTCTTGGATCCAGCACCAGTTCCCACTGACTGGGTGGATGTAACCCTTTATTAGGGCCACAGAACCTATTTTAGGTCAGAAGAGAGATAGTGCGGCGGCCGAGGTCTTACTAGTGATAATAGGTAATATCCAGACACATCCAACCTGACCAATTTGGCGCCTAACAGTTTGCTTTATGACTGTACGAGGACACAAAACCATGATGAGAGTCAAAATAGCGATTGATAAGGTGGAACAATCCACAGCCTAAGAGTGACCTGTCAGGAACTTGGATTTAGTGTAGATGAAGAAAGACGAGCTAAAAATGCTCAAAAGAGAGATACTGGGAGGAAAACTAACCTGCACAGAAAGTTGTCCGATAAATCCATTTATGGTACAACCAACGCCATCAGCCAGGGGTTTGTTCTTGGTCACGATAACGAGGCCAGAAATGCTGTTATTCAAAGCATTTGCAAAGTCTGCAAGTTCTCTAAATATCAGTTATCTATCATCAAGGAAAACGGACATGAGAGATAGATATGGACAATTACTTGCAAATAGAAGATTTATAACCAAAGCGTTATGGAAAGGCCGAGGGGTAACCGGCCAAAAATGACGGCTGATTATGAAAGCGATACCTGCGCTAGACAGAATGCTCCCTGAGAGGGTTGTCGCTGAAATCGCAAGATCCATTGACATAGAAATTTGGGATTCAGACATAAACGTACCCATGCCCCTGTCTGTGGCAGCAATTTGAGATATATAGGTCAGTGAAAAGCTCTAGAGAAATGTAGTTGAGTCATGGGTTCCGTAATACGTTTCCGGCGCCAACTTTGATTCCCATCGCTGAAACACAACATCCACCACAAAACGCTTTTCAACTTTACTAGCTCTGTCTAGCGTGGTGCTCAGACACTTAGAACACCTCATTCCCCCCAGGAAATCAGCTTGAACCGGCAAAAAATGTCATGAATACGAGGAGGCTATAAAGCTACACCAAAAGGTCTGTGCGAATGTGTGAATTGTGGCGAGGAAAAAGAGTCAAAGACCTGGAAGTAACTGGATGTGCTTGGATGTAGGCAATTGCAAACGGTCTGCCATAGGGCAAGGGGCTCTGTATGGACTGTAAACTTGACTAGATACATACATACTGTCAGTAATTTTGTGGCAGATCGGATGCCTGACCCATGTTCTCGAGAATATCTTTATTATTGTGATTCAGAAATACTGAGAAGAAGGGGATCGGTCAAAAGGAATTTACTAGGTTATGCTTTTAATTGGCTATCGATTATCTTTTTGGGGCGACCCCAGAAGATCCCAACAAAACCCCAGAAAAATCTCAAATAATCCTAGAAGTACCCCAGAAAGCCCCAGAGAAGTCCCATAATACCCCATCTCCCACCTTTTATCAGGCTAGGGATCCACAAAAATTTCACCTGGTCAGAGCAAGACATCCAATTATACTAGGAACCTAGCCTGAAGGCTAGATCGATTAAAACGGAACCATTGCCTGATACCGCTAGTCGAACAGAACAAGACTATTAGAATAGAAAAACCTTCTTACCCATCAGTTACGGAATCAAATAAGTAGATATCAGAATAATTACCCGTATTCGTTCTTCCAGTAGGTATAAATTCTCCTGCAAACAACAAGTTTATATTTCAGCAACCTCATCAACAAAGATCCTGCATACTACCTACACGCCACTAAAATCATCTGAATTCTTCAAATTTTAGTAAAGAATTTAAAACGAGCTACATCCATCCCTAATTTGAGATTATTACCTCAAATTACGAATACCTTCAAGCAGGATCATATAGTACTCTAACAGCAGAACCAACACAAGTGTGAAAAACAGTATTATATCTTATTATTTAGCAGATTTATACACGCCAACGCCTGGATTTTATGCAAAAAGGTGTTTTTTCGGAGACTTTTCTGGGGTGACTCAGGGGCATTTTGTGGAAGGCTACCCAAAAATGACATTCTCCATGATAGAAACAATAAGACCAACCATGGTAGTGGTGAGTGAGTTGAACGTATCATTGAAGGCACTTAGGTTCACGAGGCCTCCCATAAGGCCATTGTCAAACCTATATCTGGTAAGTCACGCCCATTAAGTATTACAAGCAAACGCCCATATACTTACCCAATCTGCGTAAAACCCAGCACCGTCAAGGCCGTCACTGCGGCAAAAGGGCATTCTCTTGTAATTTCATGCTTCAGCTCCAAAGCGAGTGATACAATATATGTCACAAGACGTGTGGGTGCGACCCGGAGAGCCACTAAAAGTCTGTCGTAGAGGAGGAAGTTTTGGACCCGTAGGCCTTTGGGCTTGTTGACTTCCAAAACTAAGTTGAAGACTATTACTATACGGCGCCAAGGTTTGCGACCCCACAATAGCTGGGAACTGTATTCCTAAAAGAGCGGCTACGGAAGCTCTCTGGGGTTAGCGCTGAACTTTACTTCAGTTACCGATAGTCAGGCAGTGGTCTATTGTGGAGACCATCCTACCCGGCAATTGAAGAAGCTCGCTCGTATCATACCTCTAGAAAATAGAGCCGAGTATCGATAAATATTCTGCTTCTACTCCGTATAGTGTCTGGACTCAGTTCGAAGGTCAGCACAATTAGCGTGGTTTCAGTTAGTGTATTATATCAACCAATAGGTTGCAAGACTAAAATCCATGACAGTAGATCTGGCAATCTGGCAAGATCGCCTGGTAGTCAATTAGTCTCGGGTTGCCAGTTTACCCTAGCCCTTTCGTATGCAGCAGCCCTCCGCCCTCCCAATCATCATATAGAAGGCTGTGCTTACGGCTTAGAGAGCTATTACTCTCCATCACAACGATTATGTTTCTCAATAATGTGGGAGCAAAACTCAAAGGAAGCAAAACTCAATTTACGCGCCAATCCCTGGCCAGCCTGACATCCGCTACGCTGCCATCTGCCTTCAGCCCCTCTCCATTCAGTGTACTTGAACTCTCCACATGGCGCTTCGCCGCATGGTTGCCTGAACTTTGTTTGTCAGCTCGGACAAGCTTTTCAAAGCATTTTGGGGCGGGGGGCCCATGCACGAGGCATGTTGATATTACATGAATAGTTTAACCGAAGCAGCTTTGGTAGCCTATTCATTAGCGGCCTGTACGTTCTAGCTGGAATTGACTTTTGTGGCGGGATCTGACTTCTGTCTTCGTGGTAGACACTGAACCTCAGCCGCCGATTTACGGTGGCATGGCTGAGACAACGGAGAGTGAAGTCGATAATCCGGCGATTCTCGGCATTTTCTTGATTCCACGTTGGTTGTTTCCCCTCCCCTGAACCCCTATTTTGCATCTAATCCTTTCCGGTTTGAGCGGTTGGCTGTTAGATCGCCTGGTAGAGAAGCCGAGAGATGGAGAATGGAAAGTAAGGAGAGCGCCAGTATGGTCCGGGATAAGGTCGTCCAGGCGGGATACCCAAGTATATAAGAGAGGAACGGGACAAAAACAAAGTAAAGCCAGTGAAGGGTCGCATCTCTCTATTGTACTTGAAAAAGCTCTGCCGGACTTCATTAACCACGAACCTCCAAAATCTCCTATCTTCCAGACCAATCTTCGCCAGGCTCTAACCTGGGTACTGAAGTATTTGCTGGAGTGTGCATCAGCTGAACTTTCCATGGCCGTCAAACCTGCTCAATCTTGGTCTGAAAGCAACGATCAAGCGAGCCTTCCTGGACCAGATCGATTCGACTTCAAGCACCCCATTTGTACTGCCGAATTCAAAATCGGATTCCTCCTTCTTGCACACGTAGATTGTTTCCCAAACCCTATATCAAAGTACGCTAGGCTAGATTGGATTAACGGCCTTAAGACCCCTGTCAAGCTGTTTTGTCTTGCATAAACAGTATCAAACTGGAAGCCGCGCGCGTTGCGCATCGGCCCTGAAACGAAGAACTGGAAAGGGGAGACGGAGAGGTGAAAAAAGACATTAAAATGTGTGGATGATATTTGAGTTGCGTTTTAGTTAAGATTGACCAATGAGAGGAAAGATCAGATGACTAATAAATGAAATCGAAGAAAGCAACTAAGAAATCAGTTAAACTCGCTAACAGTTGTTAATTTTCGACTGCGCGAGTATATCGGCATATGAGATTTTCCTTGGCCTTTGAGAGCGTCTCTCTGGAGTGGGAGTGCTAGCACGAGGTAAGGCCTTGACTTCGTCTGCCGTGTCCGGCCACGTCATTTGCGTGCTTTCGTCGTCCTCATCATCTGCAGCGTCTGTTCCAATTGGCCCAGGATAATGCTGATCCCTGATAGAAGGTTCATTTGGGGGTTTCACTAGGTTAGAAAGGGGTTTTATGAGAGTAGGGAAGCGCACTGCGTTCTTCTTAGGTTACTAGCTTTTCTAGCTTTCACTTATAGATAGCTGACTAAACTAGATCATAAACCCACAGAGGAAAGGGAGAATCCAGCAGTTTTCAATGTGACCTAGACAGAATCTCTGCCTGAGGCAGTTATAAATTGATCTGATTTAATGTATCCTATTGTAGCGGCTTTAGTTCCAAACTCCGAATTATTCTCCCATGATATCCAAGTACAATGTGCAATTGATCGTGAAGAAACATGCTGTTAGTTGTCGTGGTTGTTTCGGGCCCCCAATTCAGTAGGGTACGTAGCTCATAATATTCACATTTGAACATTCGCCGCATTTTTTAAGAAAATGGTAAAATAATCGTATGGAAACGGAATGAGTCCACCGTTAACGTGAAGGTTCAACGTGATGGTCAACTTAAGGAAAACACGCGCGGACGATAAAACAACTATATATGACCAACACCCTTCAATTCAAAAGATGTTTAAATGATGGCCTTTAGAGAGCGATGCACAACTTGGTTGAAGTACGGTAGGACTGAAATTATTGGCTAATCGACAGGCTCAGGCGTAGGTCCGCGCATTTCCTAATAGTTTCACATCCCCCAGTCTACGACAAAATTATTTCAACCTCAGTGAAAAGGCCAAGTCCGACCCATTCTGAGCCCTCGGGAGAGACCGGAGAACTCCGATTGACAATCCTCCTGCTCATCTGTGCTGCACTGGTCCTTCCCTCCACATCCCCAGGACCAAATTACGTGGGCTCAGGCTACTTCGTATGTAGGAAGAGATTCGTATCAGGCTTGCTTTTTTCCGGTGAAACGGGCGATGCAAACGTATGGCCGTGATATAGGACACAAACTTCGAGTTGACCTCATGCATTCGTGTCTCGGGACCGACGGAGGCTGACTTTATGCACCGATATACAGTGGTGTAACAAAAGTATTTGACCTCCGATACTTCGCCCCTGGACCCACTTTTTCATACTGCCTGGCAGAAACCTCAGGAATTCAATTAAATTTAATCTAAATTCCCGCTAAAGGTTTAGCTGCAGAACAAGCGATGCAGCCTCACAGCTTAGTGTACAGACACCTCTCTGAGGATATTGCTCATCCGCTAAGGGCGCTTGCCCTTAAACATACATATTCGGTGCACAGCAACCTTGTCAGCGTTAGCGACGTCAATGAACAGAATAGCAACTTATTCTCATTTTGTATCTTTGTGCAAGGTGACTACTTAAATTTACGGATAGGATGCCATTATGAAGAAAATGTGCAAGGGTTGAATCTAAAATCAAAAGGTACTATATTTCATAAGGGACAGCTCTAGTAATAAAGCGCCATGAACATCATTGAATGGAGGAATCATGAATCAGATTTTGGGAAACAAATCTTAAAAAATAAAGGGAAGTAGAACCTCATAAGCAGGCCCATGGGACAAAAAATCACTTCTGGGAACCCCTAAAAAGAAAGACAGGACGTAAATGGGAATCTAAATTGGGCTCGGTGCGGATACAGTAGTATGGCGATAAGCAGGTCATGAGTGTTCTGCTTGTAAGCAAGGTATTGTAAATCGTAACTAGTTCACGCTGTCTGATTCAGAGTAAGCGTCTGGACTGTCACTTGGGTGGTACGGGAAAGTGGCCGCTTGCCATATCCATGAGGCCCATTCCAGCTCTTCGTGTTGGAATTTTTACATTTCCATCGAAACTTCCCGCTACCATGGATCGCCCATACAGTTAGTTCCTAACTTACATAGAACATGATATTTCTGTAAAATACTGTGTGGGTAACGGTACAGGAATATTGATATTCCGGAGCTATTCTTGGTACAGACTAGTGGATCTTCGTATTAGGGTTTTGAGAAACAAACAAAGAGTGTAGGTGGTGATACCAGTTGCCGGAAGCACTGTAACTTGGCAAGTTTACTTTCGCCCGCTGTACACCTGGTTATCACGCTTCTCGCTGTACATCTGCTCGTCGCGTTTCTCGCTGTAAGTCAGAGCTCCAGCAGTTTCTCTTCTATGATAGGTAGACCTCGCCAAAATCGCGGGTTGGGTTTCGACCCTTGACCCAAAACCCGCCAAGAAATTTGAATACAGGTAATATATACCATATTACATATCATCATATGAGTTACGGTCTGTATTACAACTGTTATTCCGTAATATACGGGCTCATGGGTTCTTGGCGGGCTAGCGGGTACCCATGGGGTACCCGAAAAAGCAATATGGCGAGGTCTAATGATAGGCATTGGCATGAATGATAGCGTCTAGGTTCAGTTAGCTTATTCTTGACCATATGATCAGTCGCCGAATAATCAATTTATACTCGCAAAAAATTTACCTTAATTTGCTTGCTCAGCATGTGCAGAGAGGCGTATACTATGATCCTGCATTCGCGAATTATTTCGCGAGCTGGGCGAGAAGGCAGGACACCCAGCAGTATGGATAGGCCGGGACAAAGGGATAGGCCGAGACAAAGGGATAGGCCGGGACGAAGTTTAACGCTCCTGGGAACAGCATATCCAACGGGAATTCAGTGATTATCAATCATTGAAACGCGAATCTAAAGGTAAGTTGATTAATGACAGAGAGTAGCGCTTTGCTCTAACCTCCTTCCTGGGAGTCAAATGATCGAATTCACAGGGACGATTTAAATAAACAGCGCCATCAACTAAACCTTACGGACGATAAGTCTATTCAAGTAGCGGTGCAATGTTATAGGAAGGTAGCAATTGAAGAGGGTTAATACTTTAGAGGTTTGCGTATCCGAAACATGGTCAACAGGAAGTAGATCCGTACCCAGCCAATTCGTTCACCTGCAGTCCGGTCTGTCTTCGCCGGCTGATCCCGCTCACTCGAGCACAGTCAAATCTATCTAAAGGGGAAATTACAGAAAACGCCTGGACAAGGCGGTACACACGAGGTGCGACTTTCATTAATCTTGCAATATCGACCTGCCGTGTGACATTAACTTGGATATTTTGGATCGAGACCGAACAAGTAATTTTACCCCCAGAAAGAAAAAGTCGTGCTACTGAAGGTTTAAAAATGCACAAAATGCTAAGGGGAAAGTCTAAAGGACATCGTATTTGCTAAAGCAGACCAAAATACACTGCAATGTCTAAACCAACCTCAACAATGCCTCCAGTTCACGTCGCTCATGTCGACAGAAAACAGAAGTAAAAGTAAAGAGAGATAAAACACTTTTGCATCACCCTTTCTGAGGTGCATCCATTGTGGCCTCCAGCCTTTTGTATCTCCACTCATAAACCGCCATTTCTCTCTTGATATTAGGAGAGAAGTTCTCCTCTTTGCCAGCCAGTTCCGTTTCGCTGTCCATCAAAGCTTTCCATCGCTTGAGAATTTGGCCTTGGGCTTCGGTGACCGAGGTCAAGTCTGGGTCCTGCGAGGCCATGCGCTCGTCATACGTAGATCGCCATGCCAGTAGTGCCAAGAAAAGCGCCATCTCGAATTTGCTGTATTTCAGTCCTTGAGCCTCGGGCACCATGTTGTCTTGTGCGCATTTCGGGGGCATTTCGGAGGAAAGTACTTTTTGAAAGGAATGTGCTACTGTAGACTCGGAATAGCAGTGGAGTGTGTCGTGAAAAGCAACGACGGTAGATAAGGTAGTATTCTTCTCAAGAAACGAAGCCTGTATCCGACCGGCAATGGTGAAGCAGGAGGATCAGTAATATCCGAGGCTACGAGGCTGGGGTTGAAATGCCATGGAACAGCAACGCCACATGGCGAACTTGCACCATAACGAGGTAGTGTGGAACAGATACAGCACTAGTGCATGCGAAGTTATGAAGGCTTGGCAGAAAATAGGCTCCCGCGGCTGTCCTGCTGTGATAGGACCACATAGCCCCTCATACCTAGACTAACGCTCTTCAGGAATCTGCAATCATTGTGGGGGTCAAAATAGCGACGGCCGCCCATTCGTTCACCGACAATACTTTGCTTGGATCGTAATTGCCTCAAAGTCGAAAAAAGTCTTCTTGACTGCAGTTTAACGACCTTCCACTTGGAACCTAAGTGTGGCCTACCGTCTAATATGGCTGAGCTCCTCAAGTCCATTCCTGTAGTTTAGAGGCGCTGGTGGAGAACGAGGGGAATTATCATAATGCGATGGCTTACACTGAAGAATACGTGACCCTACGTATTATCACTGTATGGATTCGACTGTATGAAAAGAACATTCCATAGGGATGTAAACAAGCCAAACATGATGAACCGGAAGGTTCTCGAGAATCTGACAAGGTGTCACTTCCCTCTCCCGCTCTCCGGGCCGACGTGCTTCAAGAGTCAACTTTATGATTGATTAGCTCTGAGGAAAAGGTCGGCCGATTTTTCAGTGGTAGACCGGTCGGCGCTAAATACAGGCAACTCGCGTTCCAACACGCTAGTATATACGCTACATTTCAACGCGTTATAGCAGTCTCTCTTACCCGATTAAACAGCCAACACGTGGGAAAAGACCCAGAGCTTGATTGCGTTCTAGGGCTAAGATCAGCGAATTATGTGAAGTTTCTGCCAGCAGTATTGGAAAAGTGGGCCCTAGGCAGAAGTACACGAGGTCGAATACTTATGCAACACCACTGTAGTTGGATTCTAAACCCACAATTTACTAGGCTGAGTACGGATTCGTATTTTGGTCTAGTTTGGAAATTGAACTTAAATGGCAGCTATAGGCGTCCGAGATCTTCCGAGCAGAAAAATGAACGTATTATAGTAGCTGGAGGATCTGCAGCATGTCCTCCGTTTACTTTAAACTACGAATTTTAGACCTATTGTTGCGCAAGAAAATAAATCGATGGTATTACTAGCTTCTCCAGTCAAAGTGGGTTCATCCATCTACGAACTATCAATTACGTATACAGGTACTGCGAAACCCGTTTCTGATCTTATAATCTCCATTTAACTTCCGTTGAATGTTATCTTCACATTCAAATGTATCCATACCTCATTTCCATTTCGCAGTAATACCTGATAGCTCCTTTCGCACAAAAAAGATTGACGCGGATATTCACGCCGTCCTTTAAATTGCCGGTGATAGCCTCAATGTAGATGCCTATGACAGACTGGTCGACACCAAAAACAAAGGTGTCGCTGTCAACATATCCGATAGACTAAAGAGGCTGCCATTAATTTATCTGTACAATCTGCTGGATAAACGATTTACTTGCTTTTACTGGCCCAAAAGTCCAATCGAGGTTGTAACATTGCTCCGGATAGGACAGATTTAGGTCAAAACCACTCTGATCTGCATACCAAGTATGTGACCATCGTCCGGAGAAGTGAGACTGACAGAAGTACCTGTTATCGATATTAGAATAGAGTACAATAGTTACGGGACATTCATACTAGTGATGTATGTTTCGCTCATTTTGTTGGTATAACCTTGAGACAGGATACACATCAATTATACCCGAACGAACTGCACGATCATTTACCTTCCTTGGTGAAGATTTTCAAAACGCTGCTCAGAGTATGCTAAAAATATCCTTTGATTGTATAACTCTCGTTCCGTAACCTGCAACCTAAGGCATAGCTGAGCATTGGCAGAACGAAGGATCTTGGCCTCCTGCTAAAGTCTGTGAAGCTCAGCTTTCTCCGCCGTGTAGCAATCCCAAAGCACCGAGTATAGTTCTAATATTTCCACACAGGAGGTATGGCTGAAGTGCTGTGAGCATTGGAGGTTTTGCGTTTGTGGTTCTGACGGAGTCAAGCAAGCCTGAAATGCTTCGCCTACCTCGAAGCCCTAATATAGAAATTCAGTCTGCATTCAAAAGAACTTTGAATATACTGACGAGGCATGTGTCTGCACTTACATGAACATTGTTGATAATGGATTCAGCGTGGTCAGGTGATCCAGGGCTGGCCTCACCGTTAGCAGTATCTTGCTCGAAAATGGAGGTAGCCATCGATGCCAGACAAAGGGTTCACGATTTTTGCTGTTTCGGTCTGGTGATATTTATATTACGCGACAATTATAAAGATTTTGGATTGGCTCAGACTATTATTGTCGGAGCCATCTATTTTGAGACTGATTCAGTTATGATGACGCGAAACATGCGGTTTCGCTGGGATGATCTCTCTTGCACCTGTACTTCTAGTTTTGAATCGATATGCCAATCGATATGGAATATCTTGCGGTAGTTGAAATTGATGATGTGACGAATGGCGACGAGTAACTCCTTGCGTGCACCAATATGAACGGTCTTCAAATCTTCAATTAAAGCACAATACGTGGAAGCCCTTCCTGATTCTCCGCCCGAAACGGGTCTCGAAATAGGCTCGTGCCCTCATTTTGATTGCTATTTACGGGAACCAAAACTCTGTACTCTTCAGCAATAAAAAGCTTTTAATGGCCCTGTTAAAATTGCCATCAATTTTCATTCATAGTTGCTCGAGAAAGACAAAAAATGTCCTGAATTTGAGCTCAATTTCGTTCCCGCACAAACGACCGTTCTAAGGGCGGGTGATTATAGAACAAGGAGGAAAGATGTTAGAAGGACGATGTATATGGGACATCCCAAACTCACACCCTTCCATATGGCTCACAGTAATCCTCCTATATAAGTAATCTTCGCTTATAGCGTGATACTTGGAGAGTAAATCATCACGACAACTTTCCTCTTGAAGGTCGCCATCAAGCGCTTAATACTTGAGGGCCTACTATGAAGGTATTCTGGCGTTGATCCACCTGAATCCGGAGTTCTTCCGCATATACTTTTTCGCTGTAAAATCAGATAACTGCATCCTGTCTGGATCTGCACTTTTTGCTCTTATTCTTCCTCCCACCTGGGTCTTCGGCATCAAGTGACCCTCATCCCCAGGCAGACTGGCCTATTTTTGCTGGATCTAAGCTCTGAAAAAACCGATTGGATCTTCATGGGGTGGGTCTTCGTATCCAAAGAAAGTGGAACCAATCATCCTCGTAGCAGGTATAAGATTTGCTGGGTCTCAAACTATTCAGATGTGACCATGAGTAAAAGAGAAAAGAGAAGTTCAAACAAGCCACATTGTATGGCTGTAAGCTATCCATCATTTCAACCCGCCAGCAAGCAGAATACTTTGTCCAGTCAGATAACCAGTCTTGCAGAGCATCGTTATCACATTAGCACATTCCTGCGGTGTACCTAACCGACCCACTGGAATGTTGGACACATCTCCAGATGTCCCTTTTAGGGATTTGGCGTCTGGGATCATTCCGGTATCACCAATCATCGCCGGTGCCACATCATTAACCGTGACCCCATCGTGAGCCAGTTTAGTGGCTAAGTTCTTCATCATGCCAGTGAGACCAGCCTTGCTAGCAGCGTAATGACAACCATTTATTCCGCCCCCGATTCCCGCAATCGATGACATAAAGATGATTCTCCCCCACTGTTGAGAGACCATGTATGGGACAGCGAGCTTAGACAGCAGGAAGGAGGACACAAGATTCACTTGTATCATCTTTTGAAATTCTTCGATCGGAATGTCGACAATGTTTGAAATTCGTTTGCCGTAGCCTGCGTTTGAAATCAGGATATCCGGTCCAGACTGCTCGTGGAGCGATTGAATTTGTTCATAAAGGGTTGCAATATCATCCGCATTGCTGACATCCACTCTATGAGACGTGACCCGACGGGATGAGTCTTGCGTTTTCAGCTCGTCAATGAGGGCATCGACAGCTGATTTATTTGTGGAATATGTCAATGCTAGATGTGCCCCATGAGCGAACAGATCACGGGCGCAAGCTGCTCCAATGCTTTTGGCAAGTTGTCAGTGACAAGCATAATATGAATGAACGAGAAGGTTACCCTCCTGAGGCACCCGTAATCAAGGCAAGTCTTCCATTGAGGTCGTTGTTGAGAACCATGTCTGCTTTACTTGTCCCAGATGTGGAACGAAGACAGGGAAGAAAACTGAATAAGTATCGTTTTGTATGGCCAGCTTCGGCACCTTCGGGAAATGCGGCTACTCTATGAAAGCTTTTCGTAACCCTTTTTCTAAGCTATCCACCAATCATTGCCTTTTGTCAGCATGGGATTTGCCGTCTGTCCATATCCCGCCACCGGTGTCCCTTCCCCCAAAAAAGCTAGATTGCGTGTGATGTCTAATGCGATGACCAATCGGCATTTGATGGAGTAGCTCTTCGCCTGCTCGACTAATATCATATAAATATTCTGGAATAGAATCTACCGCCATAATTCAACCGCCGTGTGTGCGGAGATATGGTTCTAATGCCGACAAACTTTAGAAGAAAAATAAACCCTTCCGCCTCCTCCACCCAAAAATCGTCCATTTACTCAGTTTTCAAGTGCGAAAGCGTCGAAAGCGATGATACATGCCAGAAACACAATGTGTCAGTAACCGAAGGAAATGATTAAACTATTTGTTATTGGCAACTGAGGATCCAAAATATTCTGTTTGTACAGGCCAATCGGCTTCTACTAAAAGTTTTGAGTTTTAGCCCATGATTTTCTAATTCAATGGGAGCATAATACAGAAGACCCCGGCCTTGTGAACAAAGAAGTCTTGTCTATACAAAGCCACTGCCCTCTTGCAATTGTAGCTGTATGGTGTTCCGGCACCCACGTCCGGTGTCTGATTCATGGAAAGAAATTCAAGAGGTGATTATTGACTTGGTGCAGGAAGCTGTGTTCAGAAAGAACTAAATCGTATACCAAGTCTCCTTGGCCATAATCATCATTACGGTTTTTAATTCTTGAACAACAAGCGTTAGGCATGAATGCACTATTTGGCACCAGTTGCCCTCAACCCACATTTTGATTTTCGCAGATTTGCTAAGTAGCGTTTGGAGTCTCCATTTTTACATTTTATTCCCCCGTAGTTGAACTCTATTGCGCCAATAATGTTAATGGGTATTGAGTGAACGGGTAGAAGAAGGAGTGGACTTTTAAGTATCAACTAGACAATTCTGGAGATAACAACAGCCGATAACAAAAAAAAAAAAGACCTTAACTAGATTGTCTGCTAGTCAAATATTGAACCGGAAAATTAACGCAAGCTGTGTACATAAATGGAACATTTTACGCCCTCAGTTGAAAAGCTTAACCTCACCTGGGAACAACATTATTCTCGCCACTAAGATGATTTTGCTGCGTTATATTCTTTTATTACCCTCATTCTGTTTTGTTTGGGCAGCAAGGCTTATGCGACACGATGAACACTTTACTCCTGACGTCATTCTCCGCGTCACTGCTAAGTCAATTCCGATTGCTTGTACGACTCGTTTTACTGTGGTCATCAATGAAACCACGCCAGGGCCTTTGATAGCCCTCCATGAAGAGAAGGTGACATGGATTAGGGTTTACAACGACATTTCAGGACAAAACCTAACCATGGTAGGTTATCCAATTAACGATGTTCTAGCCACACCGACTAAGTATGAGGATTATAGCACTGGCATGGATTAAGCCAGTCAACTGCTCCTTTTTCAGACGGTTCTCCTATGGCGAGCCAGTGGCCGATACCTCCAGGACACTTTTTCGACTACGAAGTGCGGCCCCAATACGGCGAAGCTGGGACATACTTTTACCACTCCCATGTCGGCTTCCAAGCTGTGTCGGCAGTAGGGCCTCTGATTGTGCGCGATTCCCGAGATCCTCCCTATTCGTACGATGAAGAACGCGTTATTCTTCTGACAGACTATTTTGACAAGTCTGATGCGCAAGTGGAGCAAGGCCTAACCTCAGATCCATTTACCTGGAGTGGTGAGACCGAAGCTATCCTTGTGAATGGCCGGGGCACAATTAACAACTCCACTTCAGGAGGGCTCTCGTGCTCTCTTGCTTCATTGAATGTTGAGCCAAACAAGACATACCGATTTCGTATTATTGGCGGCACGGCTCTTTCCTTCGTTTCAATGGCATTCGAGGGCCATGAAATGGTGATTATTGAAGCGGACGGAGGCTACACTCAGCCCCTGCCAATCAGACACCTCCAGATAGGCGCGGGCCAACGCTACAGTGTCTTACTCCGGACCAAAAGTGAACGGGAGCTTTATACAGAAGGTCGCAAGAAGTTTTTTCTACAGCTCGAGTCAAGAGAACGACCGACTCTCACACGATCATACGCCGTGCTTGAGTATCCGAGAGAGAAGTACGATAACATTCAGCCGCCAGAGATTCCACCTATGGAGCTGCCCACTACGACTTTTGACTGGGTTGACAATGACCTTTCCCCCCTCATCCCAAACGACTTCCCTTTGCTCGCCAATGTCACCAGACGGGTGATTGTAAAGGTCGAGCAGATCATAAATGGCTCTATCTCATGGAGGCAAAATGGTGCACCTTGGGCCGAGGCATTCCCGCAAACCCCATACCTTGTGGCGCTCTACCAGAACAATGAAGCGGCTCTTCCGTCATATGATGTGGCCATTGAAAATGGCCTAGGCATTGATCCTCGCGTCCGAGCTTTTCCGGCCCAAATTGGGGAGGTGTTAGAAATTGTGATCCAAAATTCAGGTTCAACTGCCGGAGCACTCGATGTGCATCCTTTTCACTCACATGGCTTGCATTTTTACGATATTGGAAGTGGACCAGGAACCTACAATGTCACTGAAAATGAATCTTCTCTAAAGTTTCGACAACCAATCCAACGTGACACAACGATGCTTTATCGATATTCCACAACCGCACCCACAGGGCAAGCTGCAGGGTGGAGAGCATGGCGCGTCCGGGTTACAGATCCTGGAGTGTGGATGATCCATTGCCATACTCTACAGCATATGATTATGGGTATGTATTTGGTCTCCCTTTGTGCTTCCTACTCCCAGGCATACAGATATATATATACAATATATATATTTGCTTTTTGCGTCTGAATCTCTTCACGTCAATCTTCCTGGTTAACTCAATTCCATCCACTAGGAATGCAAACAGCCTGGGTGTTTGGTAACACAGATGATATACTTAGACTGCCCCGACCGATGGTTCAAGGATACTTGACATACGGAGGAAGTGTATACGGGAACCTTACCCATTGGCCTGAGGTTGTTCATGCAATGAAATCAAGTGACTAGGATGCTGAATAGCTTCCGCTATCGAAGACTCCTCATAGCTGCGGCTTTTCAGAAAAAATATTTACTGTTTTAGCTGCTGAAATGTTTTACCTCGTACCTAGGGAAGAAATTGGTTTGGCACAACTCGACATAAAAGTGGCATAAAGGAATTAGTAGTGCGCCACTGTATCCGGTGGAATGTGCTTTTGAATGGGTCATAAATATGGCTTTGTAGGGTTTACGGTCCAAAGTGCTTGGGCTTCGCTAGATAATGGTTCATCTTCTTAAAATGCAGGTATATATTTACGATTTAAGGCCATACGCGCTATCTTTGTACGATTGGGAGTCGTCCAAGCGGTATATAAATCTATGAAAATTGTGTCTGCAGACGTGAAGTATGTTTGCTTACCGCATGACGCTTAGCACTACTAACCTCTTCTGGCCGGATATATCTCGACCCGATTTTGGGCACTGGGATTAATGCATCATGATACTTTCACTTGGACTCCATTCCCTTTATATAGGTAAAATGACCGGTCAATTTTTGGGTTGAAATGGGTTTCTGGTTCGCTACCCATTGTGTATGAAAGCCACTCTTATGGCAGCTCTAGACGATCATGATCCGATTCCCCTAGTTGTTCACGACCTTCGACAGTCGAAGGGTTTGCGCGGACCACCGTGAGAAGACTGTTGAGCACTGTAAACTCCATTTTCAATTTGATGCTGTAAACTACCGGTTTGTATGTTGTCTGGACTTCGAAGTTGTTGGTGTACTCAGTGGCGAGAAGGGTTGCATCCAACAGTACCGTGATGATGTTGACAATGATAAGGTTAATGATAACCGTTTGCCCAACAGAACCTTTCATATCAAGAACAGGTCTCAGATCTGTTATTGCTTCCCAGATATACAGAGCGCTAATGATCGTCTCTTGGATGGCGAACCCAGTCAGTTGGATCCGCTCATAGATATTGAATGGCGTGACGAAGCTCTTGACGCCGAGGTTGCTCCCAAGAAAGAAGATGGTAACAGGGACATGCAAGATGCAAAGATTGAATGCGATCATGTATAGGACCCAGCGACAGCGGTGTGAATGGGTGGTCACCAGATGTAGTCGCGAATATAGCACCACGGACTGACCCGTCACCATGGCGTACCAGCCAATGCAAATCAAAACACACATAGGGAAGTTAGGAGCGAGTGCAAAGTATCGAAGGAATACCGAAATGGCGTGGAGTAGGATCCCCAAAGTGGAGTAGGATCCCCAAAGTGGCGATCAGCATGCTCCAGAAGTAGAGTCCGTGGCGAAGCGACACTTGAAGGTGGTGAAGATCGAAATCACGATTTCCAGAACATTGTAACATGCTAGAGCGAAAAATGCTGCAATCAACATGGCCATCGCCCGGGACACATTTATGGGCCCTGCTTCGCCAGCCATGATAACAGCCGATCTGGTTGGCGATCATGGAAGAGAGGGAGTGGCAGATGGTCGAGTTTTTATATCAGGATGATTTATCGCTCAGACCGTTATGGGCGACCTGAGCACACTCATCGTTTCTTATGTTCGCTTCTCTGTGGCGAGGAAGAAAAGCATCTTAGTCTAGGCCCGTTGTTCACGAGTCAACAGCATCATCAACCAACAGACATGATAATCGCCATAGTTGGTGGCGCTTTATCTCCACCAATGGGGAAGTAGCGACCGTGCCAAGCCCATTCTCTAGGACCTGACAGGTCACAGATGGGAACAAACTATGGAAAACAGTGTCACCCGCCCCAATTATTGACAGGTGGGTCTGTGTCAACTTCTGGCCAGTCGCAGTCAGCGATTGTCCATCCCCTCCATGGCGCTATATTCGAAATTGGATTTCTACGTTCTGCTACTATGTTGCTGGAATTGCTTACCCTATGTAAAATTTTACTGCCCTATGGTCCCGTTTATTTGCACTGGCCAGCAGTTTGTATCACCAAGTAATATTAGTCTTACGTGTGGGCCATTATGAGTAGTAAGCCCTGCTGGCTTCACGAGGATGAAGGACAGACTCTCATGCTCCTTTAATTTACATGACCACCTAAAAGTATAGTACAACCACCCTACCCCAGCCGTGTTTTCTTGCCCTATAGCCGAAATTCGTTATCGCCGCCTTTTGGCATGGGCGATCTCTTTTGATGGTTCCGCTGTCCGGTTTGGAAAATAAAACAGAGGATTTGTTCTTTTCTGAAGTTCATCGAGATTGAAACCATGTTTTCGCGACTGGCTATGGAATAGAGCCGACATGTTCTATGTCAAGCCACAATTGTCAACGTGAAGAGGTGACCCACGGGAAGAGTTGACGTGGCGGTCACCCCTTCAAATACCGATTCTCCCTATAGCTGTAACGAGGCAATAGAACCAGTTTTTGGCGTCCTAAGGGGTTCTCGGGTAATTACCCAGAAATCCATTCAGACACAATCAATTTTCGGCAAATAATCTTCTCGCTGCGCACGGAACTAACCCGGTTTCTTTGGTTGGCCAAAGTTAGTGTACAAAGTTTATTAAACGACATCCCTAACTCTTGACCCGTTTCTCAAAACGATATGAATGTGAAGTGCGAAGACCCGAGAATTATCGCAAAGTGGTTTTTTCCCCTTATTAAAAACGATTGTTCAGAACAGGATCGATCCGAATCATGTTAATAACTTTGACGAGACCGGTTTCGTATAGGGTTAATAGCTACCGCAAAGGCCATTATAAGAGTTCAATACTACGGTTGGCAATCGCTTTTACAACCTGGAAATTGCGAGTGGGTGACCGCTATTAACTGTACGAATGCTTCGGTTTAGGCCTTACTTCCGTGCGTGATTTTCAAAGGCAAGGATTACATTGGATCTTGAATCAATAACATTCCGAATTATTGGAGATTTGAACGGGTAGCGTCTAATAAAATCTGCCTTCATTGGCTCGAAAAGCTGCTTAATCCGTCGGCCATTTCTCGTACGAAGAGAAGTTTCAACTCTTGATACCCGACAGCCACGAAAGTCAATTAACACCAAAGTTTGACGAAATTCGCGAACAACTGGTATTATACTTGATATCGGCTGACTTGCAGCCTTAAAGCGTTCGTACGGTCGGATGATTATAATCAAGATACAGAACGGGATGGATCAACTATGTTGACAAACTAGACTTACTCTACGTGTACCCTTCCGCACGGACTCGACCCTTTCAATCCCATCTTATTGAAAAATTGCTTTGGAGCGGCCGGTTTAATGCCTTTTGGCCCGGTCGAGTGATCTCAAAGCTTGATGTTTGTCTTCGGACAGCAAAACCCCTCCCTTTTAGCCAGGGTAAGAAATGGGAGCCAAAAACGCTTCGAACTATACGAAGTTACAAAAGTAAGCTTTGTTCATTAAAGCGTTACTTCGTATGAGGTCTCGAACCCCTCTGAGTCCGATTAAAACCTGACTTTGAAAGCTTACAAAAATACGATGCAATCGGCTTCACTTCACGGGAAAGGAGTAAGCGATTTACAGGTCGCAAATGAGAAGCAGAAGGAAAAGGGCACTCGACCTAAAAAGTAGATACCATCTACCGAAGGCCTTTGCAGCCTTTACAGCCGGGAACAGAAGCATTACCAAGGTGCGGTTTACGCAAAGTTCAGGGACATAGAAGAGATGTATGTCCAGTTTGACCGAGATAGGTTGATTTATTGATTAGTTAGCGCTATGGTAGAGATAAAGGCATCTAAATTTAAAAACTCGGGTTTCGTGGCCTACACGGTGGTCAGTCACGTTAGGTGTCCTTATACGGTTATATGATGCTCGTACGTAACGTGTTCCAAAAAAGTATTCCAGCAGTTACGTTCGTGATCTATTTGCCCATGGAGAACATCTCATCTCGCATTGACCTATTCCACCAATGAATCGACCACCGAAGCCCTTATTGCTGAGCTGAAAACGTATGACCCATCCCGTCAGGTCACGTCTCATAGAGTGAATGTTAGCAATGCAGATGACATTGCAAATATGTTTGGGTAAATTTAGTCACTTTATAAGCAGTGTAGGCCGAGTATCCAAGTTTTAACCGTAGGTCACGGCAAACGGACTTCAAGCATTAGGGAGGAATTAGCAGTGGCCTACTCTGGTGCACTGTGCGGCAAGGACCTCTTCATTGACATTGTGTAATAACGGTAATTTGAATAAAAATTGTTAAAGTCAGAAACGATAAACGAACTAGGCCAGTAATAGTGAAAGAAGTAAGCTATATAACCCCAATAACAAGACCCTAGTGTGTAGGGTTAGACAGGTGACCGCTGGAAATCGAATTAGTAGTACTGCTCGCTCATGTTAAACCAGGAACTTCCATTGGAGTCGAAGGTATGAAAGGAGGGTGACATAGGATCTTGGTGGATCCTATAATCTATGGTCTCATGTTCAGCCCGAGATTTGTGATGAAGTCGAATGAGGCAGTTGTGGCAGGATTAGAAGCATCAAGAGACGAGCATATCGGGATCCTACATCATAGGGCCCGGAGCTTGACCGCTCAAAGCATAGCTTTGTTCGACGTAGCAGCTCTCCAACTGCAACCTTCTCTTCCATCATCATAAATCTCATGGAAAGCATCTGGCACTTACGTTAGAACTTGGCCACCTGAAATAATCTTGACGGTTACCTTGCAGAGGAAGGAAGCCACATGTATACCATGGCTGCAAATAAATTAGCAGAAGACTCAATAGCAGGGGGCCAGGCTCACAAGTAATATCTTAATGGCATGAACTTCAAGTGTTCTTCAGGATCAACATAATTTGCAAGAATATTCAAGTACATTTTCGCGGCGTCAATAGCATCATGCATAAAAGGAAAGTCACGGGTTCCGGTTGCATTGTTGATGGATATATCCTGATCGTCATGGCAGCCAATGTACAAGTCAGACGACTTCGCTCGGCGCATTTCAGATTTGACAGCTAAGGCATTGACGTCAAAACGTAAATATTCATAGGCCATCTGAAGTGTTGCTTTTAGGTGTATAGAACCTATTCTATAATCAGCAGCAAACCGTGGTTGTCCAAAAGGTTATCATCACTTCCTCACATGCTAGGATACCCCAAATCCGGTGCCAGTTCGACATGGCCACCAAGAGTTCCTCCACAGATTTCAAATGATCTTGATCCATTGTCGCGTGGTCAGTTGTGCAGATATCCGAGTTTCTAAACATATGGAAATTGCTGTGCATTTGAATGAGCTCAAGATGTGCCTGAAAAATCTTTCCTTGGGCGTCTTCTTCTGGATTGGTAGGTTGGAGTAAGGAAAACTCATGATAAACCGAACCTACTGTACTACCAGGACTGCCAGGCGAAAATGAGCGCCCAAGGCGGGTTGACAACAATCTATCCGACATATAGCAGCCGATCCAGGTAAGCCTCTGTCGAGAGCCTCTTTCAGAGGGCTCGGCAGACTCACCTGGAACAAATGCGCGCTCTAGTTCTAGAAATTGCGCCGCACGCAAAGCAAGTCCAACGTGCATCCACGCAGCTCGATCCTCCTCTCCGTTTCCAATGTACCCAACGCGTGCAAGGAGGCCGGGAGGCTCCCATTGAGCTAGAAGAAGCAATGCTTCAACTGCATCAATATCACAATCTGCCCCAAAAGAAATCTCGGAAAGAAGTTCTCGCATGTACTCGCAACAGCTCTCGTGGATGTGTTGCATATTGTCGAGAGATTTCGAAGAAATTGTGAGGACAGCGGTGAAGAGGTACTTTTCAGCTGACGCAAATTCATTTAGAGTGTGAGGGTCGAAGTTGCCTTTCGGGACCACTGGAAAATAGCTGTGGAAGCGGCTTGCGTAAAGTTGAACCAGGCACAGCACAGTTTCAGCGTCTAAAGTACCGTTTTGGACAAGCCTATACTTCTTAAGACCAGTGTATGCCTCTTCAAGATCAACGGTGTCCGCCAGGGTGGTATTCGATAATTGCAAATAGGCTATCCGAGCCCTCTGGGCACTTGATGGTGCTTCAGGACAATCGTGGGATCCATTGGCTATGTCTCTCAAGTACTGCCACGCGTCGGATGGATTCCACGGTATATTCAAGCACATTTTGCCTCTTTAAACTGTTAGATAATGTCTTTTGTTTACGAACAAAAGAGGTCTTTAATTACCAATACCCATTAACCAGCCTGCACGGTGCTTAAACGTACCGAAGATTGTAATTAGTTCGTCGTAAACAAAAGCAGGGCTAGGAAAAGTGAGCGAAGAGTGCGGCCTTTCGAGCAAGGAGTATAATTTGATTGGGATTTTACGGGGCGGGATAATAAGATAATAGTACTTTTCAAGCGGTGGCGCAAGATATGTTCATTTGCCGATAAAGCGCTGCATCGGCTACTGTATTATGTGTGCGTGAGCCGGGCTGAGGGAATACCCCAGAACTCTGACAATAAAGGACTGTTGGGTATTCTTCGAGAAGGCGTGACAGTAAAATTTTGACCACCCTGTAGTCCTTGTGGTAGGGCTGGTTAGATATTCCACAATTAGTACTTCCATGTACTGTACGTATAGATAACTTTGAGTTCTCAAATTGCCTACATCCTTTATTGCACCTTACGTCTATATTGCTTGCACCAGAGCGAATATGGCTAATTGACCAAGTGAAGCAGACCGAGGAGATATTGTTGGCATTTGTCTCCGTTCTGCTGAGATCGCTACCCGTAGCGCGCTTTCGCTCCCAATCACTCTGTTTCTTCTATGCTGTATATTTCTAATTAGCTACACCATCTTTCTTAATGTACTACAGCTCTCCAGCGAGTTAAAGCTATTGTGCATTCCATGGCAACTATCCCCGAATTTCCGATGTTGCAGCTATAACAATTCAATGACTTCGGAAAAAGGCTGTTTTGTAACGTCTGCCCCCTGACCAGACATCCATAGAAGTGGACTGATAATTACACAGAGCTCGATTAGGATGCATCAGACGGTAGGTGCTTGCGGAGCAGCGAACACGTGCCATATTTTGGTGTTCCCTCTCAGACAGTGTGCAATAACAGATATATTTTCAAAGTTTCACCACTTTGGGCATTGTTAGGGCTCAAGTCTCAATTCGGGTACATTATTACCGTAAACATGTTGGTTATAAAGTGGACTACACACAGCAAAAATCAAAGCTATTTGATCAGCCTATAGAGGACGAGCTTTACAGGCCCTGGGTGTGAAGTTTAGCAAATCGAATCGATCCCAAACTGCCAGGCCCGCCATGTAAACAGCGAAACTGATGGGAGAAAATATCTTGGTTCTGTGACTAACTATCGAAGAAGGAAGAATCCACCTGGAAAAAGGCCCTGGAGCAAACAGCGAGGCTAGCCTTAGGCAGCTAGATTGCTGCCAAGGCAGGTTGATGCATTTAGCCTGGCCTATTTGTAGGGAACCTTCAATACACATATTGCGCATCTGACATGGACGGCAAATTGTTAAGACGAACTGACTGCATAGACAAGTAACATAAAACCGTTCCGAGCTTTGAACACGAAAAACTGAAGCCTACGGCCAGACACACAAAACGATAGTGAGTATATAAGAACAGAGGTTCCTGTTATCCACATGTGACGGGTACCTACCTTGTAAGCTAAGCCACTTCTTTCCCCGCCATTTCAGCGTGCTCTATAGCAGGTTTGGCAGTGAACAATTCCACTGCCACATGCTCGTCATCACCTGCGAAGAGTCTGTCAACATCTTCAAGCTGAAGGCCTAGAGTTTCGTTAACATTGGTTCAGAAATCATGAAACATTTTCTGACCCTTGGTCTCTGGAAAGAAGAGATAGATGATGGGGACCCAGAGAGTATTCAATACAGCGAATATAATGTACGTTTTCCAGCCAATGTTGCTGATTGCTGGTGGCGTTATCTGTACAATAAGATAATTGCAAATCCAATTCGCGGCTGTACTTATTGACGAGCCACGTTGCCGTAGCCGTAGAGGTAGGATTTCTGATGGATAGACCTGGTGGGTCTAGTTAGCCAGAACAGTCACTCCGTTAGATGTAAACTTACCCAAACAGTTGCTTGAAAACCAATAGTGAACGCTCCTTGGAATATAAAAAGCATTGCTGCTGCTGCAATACCACTCTGGTGAGCGATGGCCGTACTATTCTGAACCTGGTAAATGAGAGCCGTCTGCGCAACCATTACAGCAGCCATGACTGAAACCATTGATAACAATAATGGACGGCGGCCGATGCGATCAATTAGGAACCATGGAATGAAGGAGGCGATAAAGAACCATGTTTGCAGAAAGCCCGACATCAAGCTAGACATATGCGCTGAAAACCCAACAGACTTTTCAAACAATGTCCCAGAGTAGTAAATGATGGCGTTGATTCCGCCTAGTTGCTGGAATATCTGAATGGCACATGCAATAAAGAATCGCTTCTGACTCTGGATCTTATCATTCTTGAGAAGGTCTTTCCAAGATCCAGCTCCGATAGCCTTTTCAACGGCAACAGTGCGAATGATATCTTCATGGAGGGCTAGAATATCAGAGTCGGGTATCTTTCCATGATTTAACCGGCGAAGGACATCCAATGCTTGGTCATGGCAGTCATGGGCTGCAAGCCACCGCGGGGTCTCGTCCACAAGGAGCAGTAGTACAAGCATAGGGAGAAGAAATGCGCACTGGAGGATAACGGGTACACGCCAGGAGTAGCTAGCGGTTTGTGCGGAGAAGCCGTAATCAATCCAATACACTAAGAGGATTCCAAAATTAAGGGTGGATATTTGCATACAGACATCTGTTCCGTGTTAGTATTCAGTATCGCGGCATTTGGCAGACGGTAGCACATACACAATCCTCGCGAAGCCTTCGGAGCAAACTCGGCCTGCATTACTGGGACTGTCGAGTTCACCATGCCAAGACCAATGCCAGAGACAACCCGCCCGACGATGAGGTGCGCTCGATGATAAGCTGTAGCTTGTAGAACTGATCCGACGATCAGGGTGACGACGCCAATAGCAATACTTTTCTTGCGTCCCAAGCTTTCGCCTACGAACGCAGTACATATACTCCCAAAAAATGCACCGACCTCCATGATAGAAACAATAAGGCCAACCATGGTTGGATTAGGCGAATCGAATGTCTCATTGAAGGCACGTTGGTTCACGAGGCCTCCCATGAGGCCATTGTCATACCTATATCTGGTCAATCACGTCTATTGAAACCTGCAAAGCCAAGCTCTTATCGACTTACCCAATCTGCATGAAACCAAGCGCCGTCAACGCCGTCACGGCAGCAAAGAGGTTATTTCCTTGTAGTTTCATGCTGTAGCTGGGGTGCGAGTTACGCAGTGTATAGCACAAATTGTTAAATACAACAAAGAGAAAGTCACTAAAACTTCGTCGCGGAACGTAGCAGCTTAGTGAACTGCCTTAAAGTAAAATGCAGAGGAATGTAAACACAAATATTACATGCAAGAGAGAGCAAGGTTCATCCTAATATAATGTCCTGTTAAGGGAAATAAGTTTTTGGTCACATGGGTTGTTTGGGCCCGTTGAGGTCCAAAATTCAAACTGAAGCCCTATACTATACGAGCAGGGCGCAGACCTTCGCCTTAGACACTAACCGCACAGATAACTGAATTCCCCACAGAGTGGCCATATGTAGGTTTAGAGCCAAATGCTATCATTTCAGCCACCGATAGCGGGTCACTAGACCTCATTATATCGGTAATTAACTGAACTGGGTTGAATAGGAGGTAAGAGTCGGGGACCAATAAATCTCCCGGATTCTTTGGATGTTCTAGACTCATTTCACAGGCCAGCAATATCGGGGGTGGCGTCAAACTTTGCTTAGACCATGGTTCAATGTACCCTTCGGCAATATTGTTTCGACCGACAAGATATTGTGGCAGAAAACCAACTTTGCAGACGTTCGGGTCTGGAGTGTGGCATACAAGCCACAATGGTGTTAAAAGTCTGGGGCATCAAGCCATTAATAACTTCGCACCAATGACCCTCAATTGCCGAAACAGCAAAATACCACGGTATTGTTAAGATGGGCAGAGCAACCCCTGAGAATCAGAGCCTTTACCGATAGATTCTAAATCGCTATGCATTTACCCTGCCAACTGCTCTGAAAAGGTCACTTATGCGGAGAGACCGAGGAGATCAGGTAGTTCCTCGCACCTAGGGCTATAAATCAAGCCTTTTTAAGCCTATGGATGGATTCAGGAGATAGGCTTCACGCACATATCACTGCCAGTACTAAGATGCGGGGTAAGTTGAGCATTGCCTATCGGTTACCGATTTGGATGCATAATGTATGTCGGCAATTGAGTTGTTCCAAACAATCGGCTAATGCTTATAGATTTGAGTTTCAGCCCAACTCGAGGTTTTGGTTTTTTTTTTACCTAGTGTTAGCCAAACATATGCATAGCCGCTCGGGTCATAATAATGATTACGCTGTTGAATTCTGCATACATGAGAGGAACGATTTCAATAATTTTAGTGCAAAACATTGAGAGTACTCTGGATCACCGCCAAGGTTGTTCGCTATGGCCAACTTCCAAGTCAACTTTCATAAACATCAACCCTCAAATTTCGACAAGATTTTAGGTGCCAACCCTCAAGTTTCCATTCTGGCGGATGGAGGTGATTTACCTCTTTACCATGAAGCGTGCATTTACCATGCACCCTCACGCAGCGTCTTCGTGACTTCCAATCAGTTGGCCACTTCTTCCGACCAAGCGAACCCAACAACTGCCAACAAGATTGTCAAGCTCACCAGGGTCTACGATCCTGAGCCAAATCTCGCCACCGGATCACACGTGACCGAAGTCGAGAATATCACATTCCCAAGTATCACCGGTGCAATGCTAAACGGTGGTGTAAATTTTGACTCGGAAAACATTCTTCTTTGCGCACAGGGCTCGAGGGACCCAAAAGATCCATCGGGGATTATCAAACTTGCGGTTCCATCCGTTGCCAGTGGCGATACAGTCTTTGAAACTGTGATCGAATCGTTCCATGGAATCCCGTTCAATTCTGTCAACGACGTGATCGTCCATCCCCATGACCGATCTATTTGGTTTACAGACCCTCCATATGGCTTTCATCAGGGCATTCGACCTCCGCCGCAGTTGCCAAACCACGTATACCGCTACGATCCTAGGAAGGGATCTGTCCGAGCTGTTGCAGACGGATTTGCTCGACCAAATGGCTTATGCTTTTCACCGGAACTCGACACTCTGTACGTGACAGATACAGGTGCAATCCACGGCTCGGCATCAGTGCCGCTGCACCAGTCCGGTCCTTCACACATCTATGCATTCGATGTTGTCCTTAAAAAAGGCTGCTCTGAACCATTCTTGACAAATCGCCGGGTTTTCGCTTATGCCCCGGGAAAAGTACCGGACGGAATCAAATGCGATACTCATGGCAATGTCTATGCTGGTTGTACTGACGGCATCGAGGTCTGGGACCCTAGTGGTGTGTTGATTGGCACTATTAATATACCCGGTGGGGTTTCTAACTTTTGTTTCGGGGAAAAAGGCGCTATGTATGCTTGCAATGAGAACAAACTGCTCAAGATACAGTTGGACGGTGAGAAGGTTAAGGGGGCACTTCTCAATATATGAGCATTGAGCTAGCAACAGCAGCTTTGGTCTTTCATGCGGGGCAAAGGTTAGAACATAGTACCAGTCCTTAGTCCATTCAGGCTGTCAACCAAATTCTCTACATACTGAGTCATTTTTGTCTTTGCACACAGAATTACTTAGTCTTGTAAGTAATCTCGTAAATTATGACTGAGCAAGTCGAACACCTGACTCTCGTTGCTTTCTCCCTGAGCTTGGGATATTTTCTTAGTTTCTCCTTTTCTTTAGCATCATCCAGAGGGATCGCCTTTCCTGTTCTTCCTTCCCAGTAGATCACATCTTAGACAAAAAGTAACAGCTTATCGGTACTTGCTCTTAGATATCGCCATAGGTCGAAGGTCCCGACCCAGAACTTGAGTATACGAAAAACCCATTCCATGTTGAGGAAGGACGTGTTCTCAATTTCACTGATACGGTGTAGCAGGATCTAAAGAAGAACCACGTGCTGGATTACTTCGGCTGCATCCAATTTGCCCTGGGTTGGTTCTTCTCTGCGTTGGAGGCTATATTGCCAGCTCCGTCCACGCTTTTCAACCCTCCTTTGACGTTTTTGACAGTAAGGCTCACTTCCCGTGCTACAAGATCAGGTGTTATGAAGCTGTAGGCCAGGCTATTTTCGGATCTCTAGTGGCTATCTTTTCCCTCTTGCGTTTCCCCATATGTGACTTACGTAGTCACTAGCAGAGTACGCGGACTGAGCCGACGAAACATTCTAAATGACAGTTCGAAGTGCTGCCCAGAGTAATGCTGTGAAGGAACGAGATAGGGAGCATTTGGAATGGACACAATCACAAATCTCCATGATGAATTTTCTTTGGGTAAGGGAAGAAGCTATTATCCTGTCTACCCATGGGCGTTCAAAAGTATCTCCCACTCCACTTTTTCGGGTCCCCTCTCAAAATATATATATCACTTGCACTGTATATAGCACCACCATTTTATGGCCTATAATGCTATAATTAAAAATTGGGGATGCTTAATACAGTCAACTCTCGCTTATACCACGGTGGGATATTGCACATTCTTGATAATAACACATCCCTTGCTTGGATGGCCCCTTCATTCCAGTTTTTTCCATATAAATTGACAGAATATAACACATTTTGTTTTACCACACTTTCTTACTCTCAAATCTGCTTAGTCAGCGCAATCAACCAATCAGAATGCATCAATCTACAAGCTCTCCTACCCTCCCGACCCCACCCAAGCGCGTCAGAATGGGACCAAAGCGTACCAAATTGGGTATATCAGACGCGCAGAAACAGGCACTACGGGCATTTTGGTCTAATACTAGCCCAAAGCCCACGCAGACTGCATGTGCTAAGTGGTTTGAGGACCAATTCAAACAAGTGATTGACCGGTCAACCATATCAAGGATCCTTTCATCCAAATACAATTATCTTGATACGGGCCCTGCAGGGGCAAACAAACGATCTTCATCCTCTCATTGGCCATTATTGGACCAAAAGCTATATGACTGGGCAGATAACCATATTGGCAATGGAATACCAATAAATGGCCCTTTGATCCAAACTAAAGCAGCTGAGCTTTGGAGACAAATACCGGAATACAAAGATCGGACCAAACCTCAATTCTCTGAGGGTTGGTTAACTCGCTTCAAACAACGCCACTCTCTTCAATATCATACTTTCCACGGAGAAGCTGCCTCAGTCCCATCCTCGGTACATGATCAGATCAAAAGCACCAAATCGATTTGCAATCAATTCAAACCGTCCGAAATCTACAATATGGATGAAACTGGCCTATTTTGGCGACGTATGCCAAATGGTGGTCTTTCAAAGGGAAAAATTGCTGGCAAAAAGCTTGATAAAACACGAATCACTATTGTTGTTGCATCAAATGCGGATGGTTCCGATCGAGTCCCTTTATGGTTGATTGGCACAGCAAAAACCCCTCGCGCACTCCGGGGGGTTAATTTCCGAGCTCTGGGATGTGTTTGGCGTCACAACAAGGCAGCATGGATGCGTCATGACATTATGGAGGACTGGTTGCGATCTTTCTATGGGCGTATTCCCTTAGATAAGAAAGCTTTGCTCCTTTTAGACAATGCTTCACCACATGTTATTGGACTCCAGCGAGCGCCACCACCACCCCGGATTACGGTTGTTTTTTTGCCAGCAAACGCAACTTCAATTTATCAACCCTTGGACCAAGGTATTATCCAAAACTTGAAGCACCATTATCGGAAGAAATGGATGCGCTATATGATTGCTTTTCTTGATCGTGGGATAGACCCAAAACAAAGAATGAGCATTTATTATACTGTTACCTGGGTAACGCAAGTTTGGAGAACAAGTGTATCAGACCAAACGATTATCAATTGCTTTAAACAAAGTACTTTGATTAGTCCAAAGTCTATACCTATACCTGAGTCCGCGCCCGAGTCCGCACCTGAGTCTGCACTATTTTCCGAGCCCGGATTGAGTGATGAGATTGAAAGTCTATATAATCAAGCAATTGATAAGCTTGGTGATAAAGATATTGTGCCATTTGACGAGTTTTTGAACCCTTCGGACGAAGACATGTTAGAAGATGGGACTGAAGGGCGAGATGAGACCAATGAGCAAGATATATATATTGCCCCAACAACCTCAGAAATTCAGGATATTGACATTGATGGGCCCCCACCTGAGCTTCTGTCTAATTCTGCTATATTGGACAGCCTCCAGGATATCCTACTATGGATTTGTAGCAAAGAAAAGGGTACCTCGGACCATATTAGACAAATTGAGAGCTTAATCAGCGACTTTGGCAGGATTCAGATTGATGAGAAACGTCAGGTGACTTTGGATCAGATGATGGGATGGAAGACTAAATAGGTATTAGGGCTTAGAGTTAGCTTGTCAAATATTATGTCATCCTCTCACCAAAACACAACTCAATTATACCACGTAATTTGGCTTGGATAGTATGCTGTGGTATAAGCGAGAGTTGACTGTAATAGCACAATAAAATTTTCGCTTAATATTGTGTACAATACCCCTTAGCCTTCCGTACTGCCTTCAAACGTCTTCCCATGCTCAATATTAGCGCATCTATCTTTGCCTGATCTAATGCCTTCCAAGCTTCCACCAGGCATTTTCTAAAATAACGCCAGTCTACCTCCGACCTTCCCATGCCAATAAGCTCCGGAAATAATGCAAAAAGCTTCACTTTTAACCAGCGCCATACCGGTTCAATTGGGTTCAAACCGGGTGAGTGCGCAGGCCAATCCTCGACGTATACTCCATGTGTTTCAAACCACTTTTGCGTCGCCACCGCTAGATGAATCTTTGCGTTATCTTGCTGAAATACTAAACTAGGGGTGTAGATTGGCATCAGACCTTTTTCGAGCGTTGCAATGTACGATTTTGAAGTATAACCCCTCCCCGAACGCGATTCTTCGTCTCTTTCCATAATAATTAGGTCTGTCCGACCTTCGAGCCAAATTCCAGCCCAAACCAGTTGTGAAATGTCTTTTACGTGAGCCTTAGCATTCACAAGGTTGCGGCGAAGACCCTCGGAGTCCGTACGAAAGCACCATTGTGGTCCAAATTCGAGGTTCGCTGCACCGAACACTCGTCCGAGAAGATCCACGATTGAAAGCTTTCACGCCGCCATTTTCGCGCAAATCTTAGCGGTTTCCTTGCAAGAGAGGGCTTAATTGGTATCTTCCTTTTTGAACGCCGTTTTCCGAGACCGTATTGCTTTAAAACTCGCTGTATAGTGGACCGAGACGGATGACCGGGTGTCGCAGCACTAAGCTGTCTATAGGTCCAAAACGGGTGCCGGCGCGCTTGTAAATAGAGAAATGAGCAAGCTCGAGAGTCTAGCTTCGAAGGACGGCCGGTTCGAGAAAGGGACCGGGTCTATTCATGCTCCTCGAAGCGCTTAAGCGTATTGTAAATAGTCTTGCGGGTGCAGCTAAAATTATCAGCTAGTTTTGACTGCGAAATACCATTCTTGTAAGCATAGATAATAGCTGACCTTTGCTCATGGCTTAATTCTGCCTTTTTCCTACGTTTTGGGCCTATTTCCATTAGAATCGGATGCGTAGGGGTGGTGTTAAAAAGAAAAAGAAAATGGTGCGTTGGTTGCCGGTCAAAATTGAAGTGGGGTAGTAGGTAAATACTTTTGACCAATATCTGTAGCACAAAAAATCATTTCAGTGGCGAGAATAATGTTGTTCCTAGGCGAGGTTAAGCTTTTCAACTGAGGGCGTAAAACGGGTCAATTTACGTACACAGCTTGCGTTAATTTTCCCGTTTTATTGGTGACCTCACGCAGTCAAGAGGAGCAAGAAGAGTGTAGTTTGGCCATAACGGGTCACCTGTCGCTGCGGTCGTAGACCGTAGCGTCAGATAGGGCCCGTTCGCGCTCCCTTGTAGGGAGGCAATATGTCTGTATTGTAGTGGATTCTATATACAGAGGGAAGGCGGGAGGGACAAAATCAAGACTTGACTGCGTGAGAGATGACGAGCTACCCGCAGAGGCAAGCAACTGACTCTCGTGAGGCAGTTGTAGGAGGAAGAGGCCATCAGTAATGTCGGTGTAGATATCACGTGAGGCTACGGGCATTGTGAGGCAACCCCAATAAAACTACTCCCTTTATTGGTGACCTCACGCAGTCAAGAGGAGCAAGAAGAGTGTAGTTTGGCCATAACGGGTCACCTGTCGCTGCGGTCGTAGACCGTAGCGTCAGATAGGGCCCAAATGACCCGGCCAAACTAGGATGGTGGAGGGGACGGTGGTGAAGCAGCAGAGACAGCGGGGCCGGCGAGCCTGTCTGGAACTGGTGATTGAGCTTGTACAAAACTGACGTGTTCGCCGTAAAATACAACCTGAAGGACTCTGAGGTCCATCTCCCTAGCATCTGAATCTGGTCGTCGAGTATCCCACTATCGTGCGCATGCTGAGCTGCGCCCTTCCGAAAACTGTGACCGGAGTAGCCCTCTGTCCGTAGTCCAAGCGCTCTTAGCTTAGTAGATAAGGTCGAGAGGAAGTTGTTGCGACTGAATGGTCTTCTGTGGAAGGAGAACAAGGGGGCGTCGGGCCCTCTGGGATCGACAAGTAACAGCTTCTGAAGGGCATCAACTGGGCAAGCGCTGTCTCCCGTCTTTGCAAGAATAATTTGGACCCCTTCGTGGCGGCGGTCTCGGAGCGAGTTAACTGTGTGGCTGAGAAGATAGAATGTGTGCTCAGGTCTTCAGTCGTGTAGGTGAATTCTCCGAGGCGGAGGAATCCAGCAAATGCTACCCGGCACGCGGTTGCGAAGTTTAAGTCGTCTAGAAGGTTCGCAGACATCTCCAAGGGCCGTGACGGGAGTGCGGCGAGGCCCGCAGATAGTTTCGTAATAGTGTCACGCGAAATAGGTTTTCTGACCCGTACTTTTGTGATGGGGTTGAGTCTTCGCGCACCGTCTATGAGACGTCGAAAGTGCTTGTTATCGAAGAGTTTATCGTCAAGGAAATTATCGATATGGTAGGCTCGGAGAGCGGCTAGGTCGGCGAGTGCGGTGTCAGGCTTGACGGCCTTTTGGCTGGCGTTACCAAGGAGTCGTGAGCTTAGCCATGAGGTTAATGAATGTCTTGACACTGGCCATGCGGAGAAATTTTGTAGCGCGCAGTGCTTTTCGTAGCTGCGCTGAACGGAGAGGTAAACGGAACGTGTGTTGGCGCTGAGTTCGTTCCAGAGCACTGAGTCCGTTCCAGAGCAGTTTTAGGTGGCCGGCATTGAGCTGAGGAGCTCGTGAAGAGAACCACGCGGGCGGTTCAATACCGAGAGGTCCTGCCAATGGGGACAAATGTTAGCAATGTCTTCAAGTTTGTTACGTGAGAGCGCGTCTGCTAATGTATTTTCGCCGGAGGGGAGCCAGTGTGGCACGATGTGGATGTCTCTCGCTGCCGCTAGGATAAGCAGGTTCTTCAGAGGTGCGTTAGGCGGACCATGAAGAAAGCCTTTCTTGAGTCCCGTGTGCGCTGTGGAGCTATCCGTGTGGATAACGAGAGTATGATGGAGCCAATGGTGGCTGAAGAGTAGGAAGCCTTGTAGAATAGCGTCTACTTCGTTGGTATTGATGTGCGCATGTGCGTCTTCAGCAAGGGCCAATGTGGCAGCATTGCTTGGATGAAGCTGGTGACAATGGGCCAGCCAGCAGTCTAATGTAGACTGGGATGAGAAGAAGAAGAGCCCCTGGCCTATACTAGAGGCATCTGTGTAGAGATGCGTGATGGGGCGGCGGCAGGGGTCAATTAGGAGTACGCCGTTGAAGAGAGACAAGGAGTCCCTCCACCATTCCAAATCGTCACGTATCTCGTAAGGGATACGGCGGCGCGCACTACTCCCATGTGGGAAAGCGGCTTGGAAGGTGTATAGAGACTGTAATCTTGTTCTTCCAAGTCGGACAACTCTTGAACAAAAGGCTAATAAGCCTGTGAGGCGCTCTGCTTGCTTGACGGAGAGACTCGCTGCGTTCAGGGCAGCTGCGGCGTCCAATGTGGCGCGGCACAACTTTTCTGGCGGCAGACGAGCTTCCATTGCAATAGAGTCGATCTGGATACCTAGGACTGTAACACAGGTCCCTTGCTGGTCCTTTTGTGTATTGCGAGGAATACGTAGATAGTCGGTGACTCTGTTATAAACCTCATCAAAAAGACCCGTGGGGTCGGACACTGAGGGAGACTGAGTAATTGTGATGAAGTCGTCTAGGTAATGATTGATATGGAATGCAGGGAGGAGGCATTGGAGTATCCAATGGAGTGCCTCGGCGAAGAGGTTGAAGAGAAACGGGGCCGTTGCGAGGCCAAAGGGGAGGCAGCATTCGACATAAGTGGAATCGGTCCACTGGAAGGCAAGGAGGTGCTGGTTATCCTCGGCAACGGGGACTATTCGGAAGGCGTCCTTGATATCCCTCTTGATTATTGTGCAACCTGGGCCAGCTTGTATGACCTGCTCGTATATGTCGTCGATTGTCATGTATTCGATAGCTGACCAGGAGTCCGGTATGCCCTGGTTAAGGCCCTGTCCAGGGGGCCAGGATAGATCATGGATGCGGCGCCATCCCCCGTCGTGCTTAGGGACTAACCCAAGCGGTGAAACGAAGGAGGGCCTAGAGGCTAGTCTAACACGACCGAGGCTGAGATCCTCTGCTAGTTTGGCCGTGATCATGCCGGGTTCATGTATGTGATGGTTGGAGGAATAGCGAAACTGCTTCTTGCCCCTATAGCCGACCTGAACACCGTAGGTCAGAATGCCAGCGATAGTGGACCCGAGATCGCCCGGGTAGTAGCGTAGAAGATTGCTCCAGCCTTTCGCATGCAGTGGCGACGGAGAGGACTGTAGCCTTGGGAGCTCTGGGTTGAAAACAGGGTATTGAACAGCAGTGTTTGGTCTGGGTGGTTGCCCCTGTGGTATGAGGCTTAGGGATAGGGGATTGAGAACAACGTTGTCGGTGTCACTAGTGCAGTTCTCAAGGGCTGTCACTTGCTATTTCTTCTTGCGGCAGGAGGAGGCGCCATGCTCGCTTAGGCCACATGCTGTGCACTCATGACGTCTCTTACAGCCTTCCCAGGTGCACCCTGTCGTATTGAACTTATCGCAAACTTCTGTCTCATTATTCGAAGATCTGGTATTCCTAGCTTGACGAGGCCGGGTTGGAGGGTTTGTTGGTGACTTCGCAGACAGGGTGAGATTGTGGCGGAGGTATTTCTCGCGAAATGGGCCTGTGACCAGGTAGTTGTCCGTCGATAACTCTCCTTTATCCATCATGTATTGGTGGAAATTAAGGGCAAGTGGGAGGACTGCTTCCGACCACTGATAAGTCTGAGCGAAGTCCAGGATCTGCCTCATAAACTTGAGTAGATTGGGAACTGCTTTAGGATGTTTTTCGCCGAAGAGATATCCTACAACGGCCAGATAGGCAAGAAAGCAGGTCGTCCATATTTGAGGGTTGGGGCCCCAGTCCTTAAGCGACGCTGCTGCCTTCTTGAAGCCTACTGTGCCTCCCAACTCGGTCATCTCGAAGACTCTGTCCTCCTGATCTAGCTCGGTGACTGACTTCTCTTTGAAGCGTATGAGTTCAGTCGCCTTCAACTTCTTCTCAAAGACGCGAGTAAGAAGGGCGGCGGAGACACCCGGAAATATGTCGATGAGTGGTTTGACTTCGGGGAGTGGCTCACGGTTTTCTTCGAGATTATCGTCATCTTGCAGGTCCACACGAGGCCTTCTGTGGCGGAGATCGGTCTCCGCTACATCCAATTCAAGGCGCCTAGCCTGGTCTCTCTGTATCTGTCCTAGCCAGCTGGCACGGTCTGCCGCACCCATGGTTTCCCAAATGTGGGCCGGCGGCCAAGCGGAGTCGAGCGGGGCAGGAGTGGCACTGCTAGACTGGCTGAACGTCATGGTGGAGAGCGATATAGTCAAGGCCTATCGGTGCTGGAGAAGGACGTGAAACAAAATCAAGACTTGACTGCGTGAGAGATGACGAGCTACCCGCAGAGGCAAGCAACTGACTCTCGTGAGGCAGTTGTAGGAGGAAGAGGCCATCAGTAATGTCGGTGTAGATATCACGTGAGGCTACGGGCATTGTGAGGCAACCCCAATAAAACTACTCCCTCTATACGAGTCGCGTTGGCAGCGGCCTTCGGCCGCTGCTACGGGGCGCGGCGAGTAGGATGGTAGGGAGTTTCATTCTTGAAATATCGATGTTATGGGACTAAATAAAAGCTCTCAACGTAGGTTCTATATATGTGAATCTCGAACGTCGCCATGGTGGCTGCATAAAGGTCGAATTTCGCCCCATTATCTGCTGTCACAGAGGCAGTAGCAATTCGTGATAAACGACATTAATGGTGTCTTGCTCTATGTCATTTGGGTCTCGGAGAATACGGATGTCTACGGCAGAGGGGACGCGGGATAAGCTAGTGTAAAGTTGGCCATGGGCGAAGACGGGCAGGGTGAGATCTAGCACAACCCGGTCCAGGGTGAGTCCCTGGCAGCTGTTGAAGGTGGTGGCATAAGCTAGACGCAGCGGAAATTGCCGCCGTTGCACCGTCCAATTCGCGCGGTGAGGCCGAAACTCGAATGTGATCCGTGGCAGGTAGAACGTCGGCGACTCAGTGCCAGGCGTGCATGCTCGTTGCAGCAACCGTACCTGCACGACATTTGGTAGCAGATTAACCACCTGGACCCTCACGTTTTTGACCAAGTTTTTCTCGATGGAGAGATTCCGCATCACGCTAGCAACGGCGCCAATTTTGAGTGAGAGCTCATGCGGGGGGATTCCGGGCTCGTTCAATACCGAGAGAAGATCCGCCTCTGCACCCGTGGGGAGATTGAAGGTGGAATCGTCTAGTTCTTTAATCGTATCATGACTGTAATAGGTTTCTGGCGCAGTGCAAGGTTAGCCAGAGGAGCGTGAAGGGTGAGTTGCGTCAAGCGATTAGAATCATGTTACAGGGAATAGTCATTAGCAAAAATCGGAATACCTGCACGCCCCGGTAACCGTTCTAAGATGAGCTTATTAAAAAGATCAACGCGCGCGTTAAACGGGCTAAGGAATGCGTGCTGGACGGCAGCGGCGGAGGTAGAGACGGAATCTTGTGGGAAGAGGAAGTCTGCCGCAGCGTCAAGGTCGTCAAGATGCTGCAAGTGATGCAGTGGCACACTTGTCTCATAGGGGCGTACACCATCTCCTACCTGGTCCACCCATCTTGCGTATACCGGATCCCCGGCCTGTCGGACCGGGGTAGTCAGCCGCAGGACCTTAAAGTGGTTCCAGAGCGTGGAGGTGCGGATAGAGCTGTTGAGAGTTGCTGTAGGCCCAGAACTTCCGCGGACGACTGGTGCCACCTGACGAAAGTCCCCTAGTCCAATGAAGAGTTTTCCTCCAAATGGCAGGTCATTCCTCATGATATCTTGAAGGAGCTGGTCTGCACACTCCACGACCGCCTTCTTCGCCATCGGCAGCTCCTCCCATATCAGGAGCGAGGCCTGGCGTAGGAGCTCTGCACGACCTGACTTGGGGCTGACCTTAGACACCAAGCCCATGTCAGACTCCTGAACAGGAATTCCAAAGGCCGAGTGGGCCGTCCGACCCCGCTCGTAATGGATCACACTGAGGGCGTGCCAGGTCCTGCAAGGCAAGGTCTGTGGCGTGGGCCGTAGGGTGACGTAGTCTATAGTCAGCATTGAGATCGCCCTGGAAGCGGGTCCATAGTTCCACAGCTGGAAATGGAAGGTTAGACAGAAGCTGGGCAAAGAGAAAGCGGAGCTGGACGCGCGGCTGTAGGCTGTGATCGCTTCATTCATCGCGAACACGGCCTCGTGGTTATCCTGGAAGAGTCCTAACTCAGTGGCAGCCTCCTGGTATGTGGGATAGCAGTGCCCCCGGACAGTGCGGACATCTTCGAAGCTGTTCGCAGGCCGCACCTGGAGCAGTGCGCGTAGGTAAAACGTTTCCTTCAGACGAAGTGGGACGGTCTGAAGTCGGGTGACAACAATAGGCTGGCGGACTCGACGGCGCAACACCTTTTGGCATGGTCCCTCTTCGGTGGTGACAGTAGCAATGAGGGTCTGACCTCTGTGTAGTGGACCATCCAGGGGCACCGTCTCTAGGTAGTAAAGGCTAAAGAACTCGGTATACTTCAAGCCTGAGAAGGTTTCTGTGGATGGGCGTTTGAAGTACCACAACAGGTCGCTCATCTCGGAGTAACCCGGTTGGTTTCGATCGTGCATCCTCCCTAAGTTCTTGCCTTCCAGATGGACAGAGAGGCAGCGGACGCCAGGACGTTTGGAGACAGTATGGAAGTTGAGGATGCGGTAGACAGCCTCGGACGAAGAGAGGTAACGGGCGTTCATATAGTCTCTGAACTCATCTATTTGGTCGTCCTCACCGTCTGCCCGGGCATCGTGGAGGGCCCGAATACCAAAGCGCGCCCGATCGGGTCCTTTGAAGAGGTACTTAAACAGGTAAAGGAAGATCGTCGCTGTAGAGCACACGTCCGCATAGATATGGCAGTCGAGCAGGTGCACTAGGGCGGGTACATGAGGAGTCACCCATCGATCTTCCTGCTTGCGTCGGCGGTAATGGACACGACCAAGATCATCCATGTAAGTCTGGTTGTTGATAGGTTGAGGGTACTCGTAAATGCAGCGGCCGTCTCGGTTGCAGCGTGACGTGGACCGGTCCAAGTGGTTCTGTGAGTGCATGTGGAATCTGCCGATCGCTGCATGTAGGGCAGGGTCCTCGTCCGGATCTGGTAACTCGGCGCAGATGAAGCCATCTAGTTGGCTCAAAGGTAATTCATGTTGGAGCTTAACGACCAGATGCGCGTGTGGTAGACCCCGTTTCTGGAACTCTGTAACGCATATCTCGTACAGGAGGCCTCCAAATTTCTCCCTCATAAAGGCCTTCAGCCCACAGAGTCGTCCGTGGAATGCACGGCACACCACCGCAGGGATGTCTGTGAAATGTTGGCCTGGGAGCAACTGGGACTGAATCTCGGGCCAGTTAGGGTTTGTCGTCATGGTGAGGAACAGTGACGGCGTGGCCAGCTGTCGCGCGATCGCGAGGGAGTCAGCCACCTGGTCCGAAGCCCAGGCCCGGGACCCCATGAAACCGGCAGGGATTTTGTTCTCGAAGAGATCGGGGATGTCAGGATTTGGAGCCTCATCCATGGCAGCAGCTTGCATGCGTCGGCCCCGTTTGAGATAGTGCAGGCGCTCCTCCTCCGTCCGCGAGAACATGTCCACAGCATATTCACACGCCAAACGGCCATAGATCCGCATGCGTGGCTCGCCCAGGAACAGGTGGCGGTACCATTGGATCTGCGTGCAAGGTATGTTTTTCCGGGACTCGTCGAGAAAGCCCCAACCTCGCGTGCCATGTGGAAAGAGAAGTGGATATTGCAGCGGCTCGTACTGGCAAGACAGGGTTGGAACGAACCGTGGCTGCTGGCCACCTTTTCTGTAAAAGACGACCTGTCGCGGGGCTACGCGGCGGAGATTTTCCGTAGTGATAACTGCAGCGAGCTCACCACCCGCAGGCGGGATAGAGAGCTCAACAGCGAGGGCGACTGTTTGGTCCGGGACCTGACTGACGGCGTGCCGCAAGGTCCGCACATAGGGATTAACCAGACCGAGAAACTCGCGTATCCCATGTAGAATGTCATTAGGGATGTCATGATCCCTTGCCCGTAGACCTCGTTCGGACTCGTCATAAAGAAACCAGTGCATGCTGTGACCCGTATCCGCGACATCCAGCAAACGGTGGTAGATCCGGCCTTCTAGGACCACGTTCGCTTGACCTTGGAATCGAACGAATTGGCCAGTGGTGCCGATGGCGGAGAAGGCAAACAGGTTATTGAGCCGACGGCTCATGGCAGACACACTGCCTTGATACCGGTCCAGGAGAGACTGCACAGCTGGCGTGAATGGTGGTAGGTGAGGTAAGCGTCTGCGGCCTCGCCGACAGCACCAGCCATCAGCCTCAGTGGAAAGAAGGAGCACACCGCAGAAGGAGTAGTCCCTTGACCAGTCCTGAGAGAAGGGCCGGACTGCAGCCTGGGCAAGGAGTTTCCACCATACAGGTTGCACTGGAATAATAGGCGGTTGACGGATATAAGGAAGCGGGGGCTCCCCTTGCGCGTCAGGGTTAACCGAAGCATGTACAGGCAGCGGACGATGCCGCCGCCGCCGCATTCGAGCTTTATGGCGGCAGTCATCACAGACCCTATACCGAGCAGATTGCCAAGGTCGCGCACAGCCCGAACAGAGCACACGCTGTTCAGAAAGGGCGGCGTCTGTAAACGACGGACGAACAGTAGGAGCAGCAGGAAGCGAAGACGGCACCGCGGTGGGAGCTTGGATTTTGGACGTGGACAGCCGGTATCGTTGCAGCTCCCGACAGCGAGAGCAAGTTTTATATCGACTGGACTGCCAAGGACGGGCGCAGCGAGAACATAACACCCGCTCCCCTGATGCAGACGCCATCCGCAGTCAGAAGCATGGCGGGTCGAAGGCGTAGAGGACCTTCCCGGACGGGCAGCGAAAGGGTCGTAGAAGCCAGGCGCGGCATGTTCTCTGTAGAAACGGTGAAACGGTGAAACGCTGGCGGGTGAGGCCCAACGGCACATGCGGCTCGTCGGGCCGCAGGGCAGGAGAGGGATCCCTAGACACGACCACAGACCGCCGCTCTACGCCCACCAGCAATGCGAGACGGCGGCAGTGGCATGAATCACCCATGGAGCAGCGCAACACGCCCCACGCGAACACGCGACGGAGGTGGAACGTCCTCACGTGAGGCGAACACTGCAGGTGGTCACATGGGGTCCAACAATCTATATAAGTTTCTTAAAGTTTCTTATTCAACGAACATACCATCCAAATCAAAGTCTCTTTTTTGCTATCGACCGTTGTTATCTCCGAAATTATCCAGTTGATATTGAACAAGTCTCCACTCCTACCCGTCCACCCAATAGCCGACAAATTGTGTTTTTGGCACGAATCATCGGTTTTGACGCTTTGACACTCAAGCTGAGTAAATAGACGATTTGTTGAAGGGAGGGGGGAGGCTATTTTTCTTCTCAAGTTTATCGGCATTAGAACCATGTCTCCGTGCACACGGCGTTTGAATTATGGTGGCAGGTTCTATTGCAGAATACTTGTATGATATTAGTCGAGCCGGCGACAAGTCACTCCATGAAATGCCGATTGGTCATAGCATCAGCCGTCCCACGCAATTCTTTGTTTTTGGGGCCGCTGGTTATGGTGGGGGTACCAGTGGTGGGAAATGGACAGACGGCAAATCCCATGCTGACAAAAGGCAATGATTGGTGGATAGCTTAGAAAAAGGGTTACGAAAAGCTTTCATAGAGTAGCCGCATTTCCCGAAGGTGCCGAAGCTGGCCATACAAAACGATACTTATTCAGTTTTCTTCCCTGTCTTCGTTCCACATCTGGGACAAGTAAAGCAGACATGGTTCTCAACAACGACCTCAATGGAAGACTTGCCTTGATTACGGGTGCCTCAGGAGGGTAACCTTCTCGTTCATTCATATTATGCTTGTCACTGACAACTTGCCAAAAGCATTGGAGCAGCTTGCGCCCGTGATCTGTTCGCTCATGGGGCACATCTAGCATTGACATATTCCACAAATAAATCAGCTGTCGATGCCCTCATTGACGAGCTGAAAACGCAAGACTCATCCCGTCGGGTCACGTCTCATAGAGTGGATGTCAGCAATGCGGATGATATTGCAACCCTATCCCACGGGGGTGGCTGTAGTCTGCCAGACTACAGGTTAGGGCTTTCTCTTCACTATGGGACATAAAAAGTGGGGCCACCCTTTCTATCCCACGGGGGTGGCTGTAGTCTGCCAGACTACAGGTTAGGGCTTTCTCTTCACTATGGGACATAAAAAGTGGGGCCACCCTGACTACAGGTTCTTTTCCTCGCCTGACTACTGAGGTCTAATAAACTCCGATCGGTCTAAAATTTTTATGAGTTATAATAGACTATATGAAATATCTCCTATTTGCTTCGGAGCATGCATAGCCCAGTAATGATTGAGAAAATAGCGATTAAAAATTAGAGATGTTTTGTTGGGGTGTACCATTACGGTGTACGATTAGCACCTAAGACGCTACCACAGCACTCTAGACGAATAGAACAACCTCGATAATGCTAGTCTATAATGATCAGGAGGGGTAGCAATTCATTCAGGGGGGTTTTGAAGCTTCCTAGCTATTATCTCACTTCTTTTCCACACCATTTCACCCCAAAGTTAGCATTCGACATTCGTCAAATTTCATGCAATTCATTATTGTAAGATATATATCTCTACGCCATAATTATGCAAAACCAATTCTTTCACCAACCTTCGACGTACCCAGTTTTCGTGTGTAAGACATGCGAATACGTTGTGAGACCGAGAGAGGTCTTACGACACCTTCAATTAGCAAATCATCGACTTCCAATGCGCGTGGCACGTCAAATTGCGCACGTTGTTCAAACCTCCGACCGCGCGCATAAATGCGATGAATGGCAGCCCCCGACGGTCGTAGACCAGCCAATTCCGAATTTACCAGTGTTTTCGGATGGCATCCATTGTGAAAAGGACCCAATTTGCCAATTTATCGCGCGTTCTATTACGACGATGCGCTACCATTGGCGTAAACAGCATGGCTGGGTCGCACCTACCAATATCGGAGGCCGTCGCCGCACTCAGGGTCTATCGGTCGCCGAGCAGCAAATCCAGCAATTTACGCGCGTCGTCCGATGCCAGCGCGCATTAAGCCAGGGTCTAGGATCTCATTACATTCGGGTGCGTACGCTCGGGGCGGAGGCCATTGCCGAGACCGATTCAATGCCCGCGACCGAGGTCGGCGACCGGCTTATTGATGAAATCGAACTAGCTTTCAAAGAGGAAAGTGAGCTACCCCAGCTAATTGAAGCTGGCGAGCGCGATGACGCGAATCCATGGCTCCGTCGTACGCGGTGGGCCGTCTACCTCCGTGGAATCGACCCCCAGCACCTTATTGACTGCGTCCGAGCACCCGAGGTCGATTCATGCGATCCGACGGAAATGGCGGCAAGCGCTATATGGGATGCAATGGCGGCTGTCGCGAGAATTAGCCAGTTGATTTGTACGAAAACTAGCCATACAATTCGCACCGAAGCCGTACGTACGGAGCGCGACCGACTGCCGCACCAGCCATTGCAAGCTTACATGGATGCCGATAATATCGAGAGACATACCATACCGTGGCAGCAAATTTTGATGTTTTTCACTCGTACGCAGGCGTCGCATGAATGGGCTAGTCCAAATTACAAATTCACTAGGCGCCAGCGGGCCGCGTGGAACTCGCTTTGGAAACTAGCTCAGCCGGGCGCATCACCTAGCGGAGGCATTGCTAGGTCAGCCAGCCTAGCCACGGCTAGTTCAACCACGGCTAGTTCAGCCACGGCTAGTTCAGGCGATAATAGCGAGCATTCAGAGAGTGACACCGAGGATCATCCCACGCAGCGAATTGCTAGCGAATCGCTAGCGAATCAGCAAAATAGCACCGATTCTCCGTTCCAGCTTGCTGCTATTGATCTAGCGTGTCTCAATTTTTGCATTGAGCTTCTGAATCATCGAATTAAGGTCGAGGACTATGAGAGCGCGCTGATTTGTGCCACGGCAGTGCTCGGTCGCGGTGAGACAGGCTGGCGTACAGCAGAGAGCTATCCTCCGATTTTATCGAAGCTTATTAAAATTGCACGATTCATGGTAGTCCACAAGGCATTAAAATTGGATTCCACGGCTGAGGCAATGCTATATCAGCTAGCGGAGCATCAAATGGCAGGGGATTGGGATACCGAAAGTCCACTCGATACGCCTGAATTTCAGACATCAGATGATCAATTTCAGACATCGGATGATCAATTTTTCAATTTTGAAAATGGCCTAGTTCAGCCACCGACGCAGTCATCGCAATTCATTCAATTTACCCAGGCTCGGCAGACCCATCGATCATTTCGAGAGTGGGTGGCTGAGATGGTAAGCCAATTCATGGTCCGTGGAACCAATAGCCCAATTCAATGGTTATTAGATCTACGGACGTACGGCTTAAAGATCCATTACAATAGCACCACTACGGGCCACGTCGGCTGGATGAATCAGGACCAGCTACTTTACCAGCAATTCAATTTCTCAATAGGTGACTTCCGTGGGTTCATCCACGGGCTTACGACCTCGGCACGCCAGATTCTTCACAATGAGCTATTATTCGTCGAAAATAGGCTAGTTCCAGCTATTCCATGGCAGGCAATTTATGACGACCCCACCGAGACAGCCCACGGGTGGAATTTCTTAAAAGACACCCGTACGCCATGGCCGGTAGACGGCGAGCAATGGCTAATCGGGCGGGTACGGCAGCACGGCCCGGTACGGCAGCGATTTATCGAGAGTAGTGCCGGTCGGCTACGGATGGCAGCAATTGACGTATACCTTCAACGGGTAGCGCATTTCCGTGAGAAGCTTGCTATTGCTATTCATGTGAGTGGTGGCCAGCCGGCTCGAGCGCCAGAGCTATTAAGCATTCGGCATTGCAATACCGACAGCGGGGGCCGTCGCAACGTATTCATTGAGGACGGGCTCGTTACCTTCGTCTCACAATACCACAAGGGGTTTTACGCGTCTATCCCACGGGGGTTGCTGGAGTCTGGCAGACTCCAGGTTAGGGTTTTCCCTTCACTATGGGACATAAAAAGTGGGTCCCGCCTGACTCCAGGTTCTTTTCCTCGCCTGACTCCTAAGGTCTAATGGACTCCGATCGGTCTAAAATTTTTATGAGTTATAATAGACTATGTGAAATATCTCCCATTTGCTTCGGAGCATGCACAGCCTAGTAATTATTGAGAAAATAGCGATTGAAAATTAGAGATGTTTTGTTGGGGTGTACCATTACGGTATACGATTAGCACCTAAGACGCTACCACAGCACTCTAGACGAATAGAACAACCTCGATAATGCTAGTCTATAATGATCAAGAGGGGTAGCAATTGATTTAGGGGGTTTTGAAGCTTCCTAGCTATCATCTCACTTTTCTTTTACACTATTTAACCCCAAAGTCAGCATTCGACATTCGTCAAATTTCATGCAATTCTTTATAATTAGATATAGATATCTACACCTTCATTATGCAAAACCAATTCTTTCACCAACCTTCGACAGACCCAGTTCTCGTCTGTAAGAAATGCGAGCACGTTGTGAGACCAAGAGAGGTCTTACGACACCTTCAATCAGCAAATCATCGACTTCCAATGCGAGTGGCACGTCAAATTGCGCACGTTGTTCAAACCTCCGACCGGGCGCATGAATGCGATGAATGGCAGCCCCCGAGCGCGGTAAATGACCCAATTCCTAATTTGCCAGTTTTTTCGGATGGCATTTTATGTGAAAAGGACCCATTTTGTCAATTTATCGCCCGTTCTATTGGGACCTTACGCTACCATTGGCGTAAACGCCATTCCTGGGTCGCACCCGCCAACCATGGCGGCCGTCAGCGGCAGCAAGGGTTATCGGAGGCTGAGCAGCAAATTCAGCAATTTACGCGCGTCGTAAGATGCCAGCGCGCATTTATCCAAGGGCTAGGATCTCATTACATTCGGGTGCGTACGCTCGGGGCGGAGGCCATTGCCGAGACCGATTCAATGCCCGCGACCGAGGTCGGCGACCGGCTTATTGATGAAATCGAACTAGCTTTCAAAGAGGAAAGTGAGCTACCCCAGCTAATTGAAGCTGGCGAGCGCGATGACGCGAATCCATGGCTCCGTCGTACGCGGTGGGCCGTCTACCTCCGTGGAATTGACCCACAGCACCTTATTGACTGCGTCCAACCACCCGACGTCGATTCATCCGATCCGACGGAAATGGCGGCAAGCGCTATATGGGATGCAATGGCCGCCGTCGCGAGAATTAGCCAGTTGATTTGTACGAAAACTAGCCATACCATTCGCACCGAAGCCGTACGTACGGAGCGTGACCGACTGCCGCACCAGCCATTGCAAGCTTACATGGATGCCGATAACATTGAGAGACATACCATACCATGGCAGCAAATTTTGATGTTTTTCACTCGTACGCAGGCATCGCATGAATGGGCCAGTCCAAATTACAAATTCACTAGGCGCCAGCGAGCCGCGTGGAACTCGCTTTGGAAACTGGCTCAGCCGGGCGCATCACCTAGCGTAGGCATTGCTAGGTCAGCTAGCCTAGCCACGGCTAGGTCAGCCACGGCTAGTTCAGACGATAATAGCGAGCATTCGGAGAGTGACACCGAGGATCATCCCACGCAGCGAATTGCTAGCGAATCGCTAGCGAATCAGCAAAATAGCACCGATTCTCCGTTTCAGCTCGCTCCCATTGATCTAGCGTGTCTCAATTTTTGCATCGAGCTTTTGAATCATCGAATTAAGGTCGAGGACTATGAGAGCGCGCTGATTTGTGCCACGGCAGTGCTCGGTCGCGGTGAGACAGGCTGGCGTACAGCAGAGAGCTATCCTCCGATTTTATCGAAGCTTATTAAAATTGCACGATTCATGGTAGTCCACAAGGCATTGAAATTGGATTCCACGGCTGAGGCAATGCTATATCAGCTAGCGGAGCATCAAATGGCAGGGGATTGGGATACCGAGAGTCCACTCGATACGCCTGAATTTCAGACATCAGATGATCCATTTTTCAATTTCGAAAATGGCCCAGTTCTGCCACCGACGCAGTCATCGCAATTCATTCAATTTACCTAGGCTCGGCAGACCCAGCGATCATTTCGAGAGTGGGTAGCTGAGATGGTAAGCCAATTCATGGTCCGTGGAACTAATAGTCCAATTCAATGGCTATTAGATCTACGGACGTACGGCTTAAAGATCCATTACAATAGCACCACTACGGGCCACGTCGGCTGGATGAATCAGGACCAGCTACTTTACCAGCAATTCAATTTCTCAATAGGAGACTTCCGTGGGTTCATCCACGGGCTTACGACCTCGGCACGCCAGATTCTTCACAATGAGCTATTATTCGTCGAAAATAGGCTAGTTCCAGCTATTCCATGGCAGGCAATTTACGACGACCCCACCGAGACAGCCCACGGGTGGAATTTCTTAAAAGACACCCGTACGCCATGGCCGGTAGACGGCGAGCAATGGCTAATCGGGCGGGTACGGCAGCACGGCCCGGTACGGCAGCGATTTATCGAGAGTAGTGCCGGTCGGCTACGGATGGCAGCAATTGACGTATACCTTCAACGGGTAGCGCATTTCCGTGAGAAGCTTGCTATTGCTATTCATGTGAGTGGTGGCCAGCCGGCTCGAGCGCCAGAGCTATTAAGCATTCGGCATTGCAATACCGACAGCGGGGGCCGTCGCAACGTATTCATTGAGGACGGGCTCGTTACCTTCGTCTCACAATACCACAAGGGGTTTTACGCGTCTAATGATACGAAGGTGATTCATCGCTATTTACCCCGGGAGGTAGGTGAGCTTGTGGTCCATTATTTATGGCTAGTATTGCCATTTATACGACGATTGGAAGCGTACGTAGCGAAGGTGCGGAGATCGGACGGCGTGGAAGAGATCAAGAGGTGAGTTGTTTCAATTTCTCAATTTCTTCAATTTCTCAATTTCTCAATTTCTTCATGATTTTTACTAATTTTGGCAAGTAGGCAGCGTCAGGCTTACCTCTGGGGTCCGGATCCTGGCACTAGCCGAGATTGGTCATCTGAGAGACTCCGTGAAGTGCTAAAGCGGGAAACCACCATTGGGCTCAATGGGCAAGCGATCAATTTGAATGCTTACCGAGATATTGCTATTGGCATTAGCCGTCGCTTTATGCGGCCATCTAGCGTATTTCCCAATAATACGCAGCAGGATGCAAGGGCCGAGGCTTCACAAGAGGATGACGAAGAGGGCATGAATGCTGAGCAATGGATGGGGCATATTGCTGACCTCTAGGCGGCCCATTCATCCCACGTGGCCGGCATGATCTACGGCCGTGGCATCACCGAGCAGCCCGGTACGACGGCCCACCGGCGTGAGATGTTTCGGCTTAGTAGCACCGACTGGCATCGATTTTTAGGCTTTGTGTCCACGGATGACGGCGGGGCCGAGAGTGCATTAGGAATGGCCCAGTTTTCACCATGGCAGAAGGAAGCCGAGATCGGCCGTACGGAGCGTCGCTGGCAATTAACGTAGGCAGCTATAGAGCCCGAGATGCAGCGAATGCTAGGAAATAGCGAGCTTCGACTCCGGGGGTGCAGGCACCGGCGTTAGCAGCGATTCAACAAGGCCAGAGCCCGGTGGTGGCCGTCATGCCCACCGGGGGTGGAAAAAGCTTACTTTTCATGCTACCCGCGTGGATCAGCCCCCGTGGGGTGACGGTGGTGGTCGTGCCATTAATTGCATTACGGGGAGACATGGTATATCGATGCCGGCGGCTCGGCATTTCATGCGTGGAGTGGGAGAGCCGTCGGCCGGCAGACCAGGCATCGATTGTACTCGTGACGCCGGAATCAGCTATTACGGAGGATTTCATGACATTTTTGAACCGCCAGCGGCTAAGTCATCGGCTAGATCGCATTGTGATCGATGAATGCCACGTGGTATTAAATGATCAGACCCATTTCAGGCCCGCCATGGCTCAATTAGGTCGATTGCTCGTGGCTCAGGCTCAGATGATATATTTGACTGCCACGCTGCCACCGAGCGTCGAAAATCAGCTATTTCAACGGCTACGTACGTCGCGAGAGAAGGTCCATTTATTTCGAGCTCGCACCCATCGCATGAATGTCGCTTACCGGCTATGGCAGCCCACGGTGCCGAACCCAAGCCGATACGCCAATAGCTACGATTGGCTAGAGAACCCCGAGATCGTACGATTTATTAGAGATCGTATTACGCGCGCGCGTGCTCAGACCGGCCGGGTGGTCATTTACGGGCCCACCACCAAGACTGTCGAGAAACTAGCCGAGTTAGTCGAATGTGAGGCATATCACAGCCGTACGATCGATCGCAATGGCGTACTAGCTCGTTTCCAGGCCGATACCACGGGGGTAGTGGTAGCTACTAGCGCGCTAGGCATGGGTGTTGATATACCCAATATTCGCAGTATAATTCACATTAGCTTGCCACGCAGCTTATTGGATTACGCGCAAGAGAGCGGCCGTGCTGGCCGAGACGGGTATCGTAGTGAGGCCATTATTATACAACCCGCTAGGTTTTCACGGCCGAAATGGGACCCGATTCATGAAGACCCCGTGAAAGCACAGGCTGAGCAGGCAAGGCTTGACCGATATATGTCTCGAGATAGCTGCCGACGCGTCATACTAGACGAGTATTTAGACGGCTATCCACGGCAATATTGTGGAGAATCCGATGAGACAGAGCAGCGCTGCGATAGGTGTGACGAGCATTGGCAGGCAAATGAAGAGGTAGGAAGTGAGGAGTAGGAAGTGAGCTAGGAAGTGAGAGAAATGGCCCAGTTTCCAATGCATCATTTCACACATCCGATCCCATGGTTTTATCCCATGTTTTGAACCAGCCAGCCGACATCCCAGTCCATTCAGCCATGGAGGGTATTCAATATAGCCAGGGGCCACGAGAAGTGATCCAATTAACCGATTCGGAGGTGAATTCCCAGAGAAGTGAGAGTGAATCGGTGGGATTTCGATCCCAGGTCGGATCGACTAGTCCGATTTATCGTCGCAGTATTGAGCCACCAGGTAATAACCCCGTGGTTTAATTTCAATTTCAATTTCAATGCCAAGGAAACTAACCAATTCATTGCTAGGATCAATGGCCAATTTAATGCCAGCCCCAATGGCCAATTCAATGCCAGGACCAATGGCCAATTCAATGCCAGCCCGAATGGCCAATTCATTGCCAGCACCAATGGCCAATTCAATGCCAGCCCGAATGGCCAATTCATTGCCAGCACCAATGGCCCATTCAATGCCAGCACCAATGGCCACTTCAATGCCAGCACCAATGGCCAATTCAATACCAGCACCAATGGCCAATTCGACGGCACGGCAGCTGACCCATTCATTACCAACGCGCGTGGCCCGTCCATCGATCCCCACGCATGCAATTAGCCAGTTCCAGCGGTTAGACCGTGAGAGAGAGGTCGTCCGAGAGGTAGCTCACGCAGGACATCAAGAAATTGCCACCGGGGTCGAATTTTTACAACAACAGGCCCAATTATGGATGGGACGATGCTGGTTTTGTACACAGCGTGGATTGGATGACCAGCATGATTTATACCAGTGCGGGGCCCAGACCCAGCACGGCAATGAATCACCGAAAGGCTGGTGGCTACGGGTACGCCGGCAGATCAAATATGACCCATTCGGTGGTTGTTACGGGTGTGGAATGCCGCAGTCCATTTGCAGTCGATTCGTGAATGCCGGTAGCCAGGGGTATTGTACGTATCGAGGGTTGTTATTATCGGGGCTAGCAGTTATGGTATACGGCGAGGGAAGTGAGGTGATAAAGGAGGCGTGGGCTCGGAGATTAGACGGGCTCGGGGTATCAATCGGCAATGAGAGCGAGCTAGTGCGATATTTAGGGTCACGGCATGATGGTGAGACGGTGAAATTGGTACATGAGTATATATGGGTCCGAAGGATGTGGATAGAGCATGGTGAGAGGATGTAATATAGTGAGAGTATTGAATAGCGTCATTAATTGATTAGGTGCTAGGAATAGGTCATTTGACGTGTAATAGATAGGTGAGGTACAATAGATAGGTGAGGTGTAATAGAGAGATAAGGTGTAATAGGTAGGTGAGGTGTAATAGCGAGGTGAGGTGTAATAGGTAGGTGAGGTGTAATAGCGAGGTGAGGTGTAATAGATAGGTTATTATAGGTAAGGTCGGGGCGGGGGTGTCGTATTATAAGGGGGGTGGTATAGGCATAAAGCATAAGGGTAGGGGGGTGGTATAGCCGAAGAGAGGTGAGGTGGGGGGGTATAATATGGTAGAGGGGGTGGGTATAGGCATGAAGTATAAGGGGGGGGGGGGTAGTATAGCCAAAGAGAGGTGGTGTAATAGATAGGTGAGGTGTAGGTGAGGTAGGGGGTAAATGTATGGGGGGGGGTGGGTTTAGGATGAGAGGGGGGGGGGGGGGTATTATCGAAGAGGGAGGTGTAATAGAGAGGGGAGGTGATAGTAGGTGGGGTGAAATAGATAGGTGAGGTGTAATAGGTAGGTGAGGTGTAATAGAGAGGTGCGGTGTAATAGATAGGTGAGGTGTAGGTGAGGTAGGGGGTATAGCATTGTAAGGGGGGCGGTATAGGCATGAAGTATAAGGGTGAGGGGGGTAGTATAGCCAAAGAGAGGTGCGGTGCAATAGATAGGTTATTTTAGGTGAGGTAGGGGGGTGCAGCATTGTAGGGGGGGGGTGGTATAGGCATGAATCATAAGGGCGAGGGGGGTAGTATAGCCGAAGAGATGCGAGGTGTAATAGGTAGGTTGTTATAGGTGAGGTAGGGGGGTAGTATTGTAAGGGGGGTGGTATAAGCTTAGAGCATAAGGGTGAGGGGGGTAGTATAGCCGAAGAGATGCGAGGTGTAATAGGTAGGTTGTTATAGGTGAGGTAGGGGGGTAGTATTGTAAGGGGGGTGGTATAAGCTTAGAGCATAAGGGGGGAGGGGGGTAGTATAGCCGAAGAGAGGTAAGGTGAAATAGGTAGGTTGTTATAGGTAAGGTATAGGGGGTAGCATTGTAAGGGGGGTGGTTTAGGCATGAAGCATAAGGGTGAAGGGGGGCGGTTTAGGCATGAAGCATACGGGTGAGGGGGGTAGTATAGCCGAAGATAGGTAAGGTTAAATAGATAGGGTATTATAGGTGAGGTCGGGGGGTGTAGTATTGTAAGGGGGGTGGTATAAGCTTAGAGCATAAGGGTAAGGGGGGAGTATAGGCATAAAGCGTAAGGGTGAGGGGGGCGGTATAGCCGAAGAGAGGCGAGGTGAAATAGAGAGGTGAGGTGTAATTAAGAGGTAAGGTATAATAGGTAGGTGAGGTGAAATAGGTAGGTTGTTATAGGTGAGGTTAGGGGGGATAGTATCATAAAAGGGGGTGGTATAGGCATAAAGCGTAGGGGTGGTTTAGGCATGAAGCATAAGGGTAAGGGGGGTAGTATAGCTAAAGAGAGGTGAGGTCAAATAGATAGGATATTATAGGTGAGGTGTAATAGATAGGTTATTATAGGTGAGGTATAGGGGTAGCATTGTAAGGGGGGTGGTATAGGCATGAAGCATAAGGGTGAGGGGGGCGGTATAGCCGAAGAGATAGGAGGTGAAATAGAGAGGTGAGGTGTAATTGAGAGGTGAGGTGTAATAGGTAGGTGAGGTGTAATAGATAGGTTATTATAGGTGAGGTGGGGGGTATAGCATTGTAAGGGGGGGGTGGGTTTAGGCATGAAGCGTAAGGGTGAGGGGGGTGGTATAGGCATGAAGTATAAGGGTGAGGGGGGTATAGTTAAAGAGAGGTGAGGTGTAATAGACAGGTTAGTATAGGTGAGGTATGGGGGTAGCATTGTAAGGGGGGTGGTATAGGCATAAAGCATAAGGGTGAGGGGGGTGGTTTAGGCATGAAGCATAAGGGTGAGGGGGGGTATAGACCAATGTTTAGGTAATCCAACTGGCTAGCCAGATATTTCATTTTTTTTAGGATTTTTTATAAGGTAAAATTTAGATTATAAGGGCTTAGTTAGAAAATATATCATTAAGACATTAGACGAAGTTACGATATATATTTTGAAATAGGCATTAGAAAAATTTGAATTATTGACATTTTTAGTAGATATATATATTTAGCATTATTATATCGTATATATCGTATATTTATTATAATAGCGAGTAGGATTCGGCCCGTAGAAGGTTAATATTAGGTTATTTTATGATAGGTGTAATTAGAGTAGGTAGAAATAGCAATAAATTGTGAGGGCCGTAGAAATAGGGTAGGGTACGATAGGTATAATAGGAGTAGGTAGAGAAGCCATGAATTCCGAGGTCCGTTAGAAAGCTAGGGTTAGGGTTATTATATATAGGAAAGGGCCATTTATTCGGACGTAGGTTAGAAAGTATAGGTAGAGAGATAAGATATATTAGCTAGTATTATAGTAATAAAAGGGTGAGGGTTAGTATTAGTGAAAGGGGTAAGGGTTATATTAGTGAGAGCGGTAAGGGTTAGTATTAATAAAAGGGTGAGGGTTATATTAGTGAGAGCGGTAAGGGTTAGTATTAATAAAAGGGTGAGGGTTAGTATTAGTGAAAGGGGTAAGGGTTTTAAATGATATCGGGGGTAGGGTTTTAATAATAAGAGGGTGAAGTTTAATAGATAGGTAGGTGAAGTATAGTGAGAGAGGTGAGGTGTAATAGATAGGTTATTATAGGTAAGTTCGGGGGGCGTAAGGGTGAGGGGGGGGCGGTATAGGCATAAAGCGTAGGGGTGAGGGGGGGGGTAGTATAGCCGAAGAGAGGTAAGGTGAAATAGATAGGTTATTATAGGTAAGTTAGGGGGTATAGCATTATAAGGGGGGTGGTTTAGGCACGAAGCATAAGGGTAAGGGGGGTAGTATAGGCATAAAGCATAAGCGTAAGGGGGGGTATAGACCAATATATAGGTAATTTAACTAGCGAGTCAGACATTTCATTTTTCAAGGATTTTTGTAAGGTAAAATATAGATTATAAGGGCTTAGTGAGAAAATATGTCATTAAGACATTAGACGAAGTTACGATATATATTTTGAAATAGGCATTAGGAAAAGTTGAATTATTGACATTTTTATTAGATATATATATTTAGTATTATTATATCGTGTATAACGTAGGGTTATTACCATTAGTAATAGGATTTAGCCCGTAAAGGTTGTTTTCGGCCCGTATAAGGTATATATGCCCCCGTACGGATAGAGGGGTAGGGAGCGATTTACTAGGTTTATAATAAGGTAATAGGGGTTATAGTCGATATACTCAAGTATCAGGATAGCATTAGATAGTTATTATAATATAGAGATATCATAGGTAAGGTATAATAGATAAAGGGGTAGGGTTTGAGGTTTTCGATTCAAAATTAGCATTATTAGTGAAACCGAAGGCTAGTATTTTATATTATAGGCCATATAATCGGTAGTAGTAGGAGGTGGTATAATATTATTAGAGGTATTGTATATATCGAAGTATAAGTAAAGCGTAGGGGTCAGGGTTTGAATTATTTCAAGGGGTTAGGGATCGATGTTTTCGGTTTATAGAATTAGCATTATTCATAAAAAAATAGGGCGATTTTTCACAATAATTTTTATATAATCGGTAGTAGTAATAGCTAGTCGGAGGAGGTTTTATAATATTATTATAGTATATTATAGACACGTAAGCATAGGGTATAGGAAGGGTCAGGGTTTTAATGATTTATAAGGGTTAGGGCTCGATATTTCCGGGTTATATTATTAGTAGTCGAGAATAGGGCCATTTATTACGATATTATTAGACGTATAAGGTTTAGTAGCATAATTTTAGTATATAATATAAGGTAGCATATTTTAAGGATAGGGGTATTATTTAAGGTATTATATAGGAGAGAGGGTATTAGAGATAGACCGACGTATATAGCTAAGGGTAGGACAGCAATAATAGAGTAGTATAAGGGGGTAATTAGTTATAGTAGGGTATATAAGGTAGTGAATAGTTTACGAAGTAGTGGGTAGTATTACGGTAAGTATAAGAAGGTAGGAAAGGGGTAGGATATAAGGGATATATCAAAAAGAGGCGGGTATATTAGTAGGCATTAAGAGAGATAGTATAGTAGAGTAGAGATATTTAGATCGGGAGAGGTATAAGAAGGTCAATAATAGAGAAGTAGTTGTATAGTAAGAAGGGTTTAGGCTCGGGGGGAAGATTCATAGTAGGAGATAGGTTTAGTGAGTATGATCGGTAATATAATAGGTATAATAGTGCTTAGTATTATAGGAATAGTATAGGATATTATCGTAGAAGGGGTAGGGTCGGTAGTAGGAAAGGGGGTAGGTTTTAGTCGTTAAAGGGGTAAGGATAATAGAGGTAATTTCGGACGGGGGTTCGAAGGTATAGGGAGATAGTATAATAGATATAGGAGTAATATTTTAAGGGTAAGGGTTAGTAGGGATAGGAGGGAAGGTTTTAATTATAGAAGAGGTTAGTTTTAGGAAGAAGGAGAGGAGTAAGGGTTTTAATAGTGAGAGGGGTAAGGGTTCGTAGTAGTATAAGGGGTAAGGGTTTTAATTATCAAAGGGGGTAGGGTTTTAGAGGTAAATAGGTTATTTTTTATTATTATTAGAGGGGTAAGGGCTAGAATCGTAAGAGGGGTAAGGGTTATAGTTATTATAGGAGGGGTGAGGGTTTTAATAGTGAGAGGGGTAAGGGTTTTAGTATTATAAAAAGCTTAGGAGGGTAGTATTAAGGGTTTTAGACCATAATTACTTAGGGGCCAATAGACCAGAATTAGGAGATGGACATGCCCGTATATTTAGTTATTAGGGTTAGGGCTATCCCATGGGGTGAACTGTAATGAGGCTCGTTACAGTTTAGTCAGCATTTTTTTATATAGGGTTAGGGTTTCCCGAGGGGGCAGATTACAGTTAGTTTCAGGGTGCCATTACAGTTACGTTCCCGTGGTTTTTTTCCGTTCAAATTTTTACCAATTCCAATTGAACAGTCAATTGTTTATTATCCCGAGTTACCAGGCAAAGCAACGTTTTGGAGAGGTTGTTACAGGGATTCAAAGTTGGGGAATTATTTTGATGGGGTACGGTCGGCCGCGCCATCACCAATATCATGAAACCCCAACACCCATCACCGCGCGATTCATCACACACGCATTATTGGTTCGATTCGTTTGAAAACCCAGTCGAGGATTTCAGGGGTTCCGATCAGTTCCCAGTTTCAATTTTATCAACATCCGAGCAGTTCCCAGCGTTAGGGTTTCACCAGCATACATTCAGTGGACAATCCGCATTGTGAGATATATATCCATGGTTAGTATGAGTGAACCGGCAGAACCCACCATTGCCGACCGGTATTTTATTTGCAATAAGCAGTGGGGAGTTGCCATTTGTCGCCAGTGCGAGCATGGAGTGAAGCCCAAGGAGATAGTCCGTCATTTGACCAACCCCAAGGGCAAGCACCGCGTCCGCAAAGGTGTTGCAGAACAGGTAGTGGATATTATCCGACATGCCGATGAATGGGATAGCGTCAAGGAAGAGACCAGTTGGTTCCCCACGAGCGTAAACCGTCCCGTTCCGGTATTGCCCATTTACCAAGATGGGTTACAGTGCCAATTTTGCCAGCAGATTTACCGCAGTCGCGACAGTTTGCGAGTGCATTGGTCGAGGGAGCATCGGTTTTCCGCGTACGGCCATGGGGGCAAGCCACGACCATCCGAGGTCGCCGCAGGCAAGCAGAACCAAGAGGAGCGAGCCAAGCGAGTCGTGTGCCAGCGGTTTTTTCCCCGTGGGTTAGGGTCGCATTATATCCACATACGCCATCCCGGTCCCCAGTACGAGCCCGAAGCACCGCCACCCCAGGCCACGCAAGTCGCCGAAGCCGTGGAGCGGTTACGCGAGGTGTTTACACGGAAAATGCAGTTAGAAAGCGAGATCCAGCCCGGCGCCATCGACGAAGCCAATCCATGGTTGGACCGAACGGGATGGGCGGTATATTTACGCGGGCGTAACCCCCAGGGAATTACGGATATGCATTGAAAGCCCGACGGAAGATGCGGAGGGTGACGAGGGTACCACACGGGTGATTTGGGATACCATATTACGTGTTGCCAGCAAAAGCCAGAGTATCACCAAACGGACAGGACATTTGTTACGGATCGAAGCCGCCCGTACCGACATAGAGAAGATCCCATCGAAGCCATTGCAGGTATATATGAATACGGACGATGAGTTGGAGCGCCATGTCGACCCATGGCGCCGCATTTTGATGTTTTTCGCCCGCACCCAAGTTCAGCATGATTGGAACAGTCCGGTGTACCGGTTCAGTAAACGGCAACGCAAGGCGTGGGACGCATTATGGCATTCCGCCGAGTGTTATAAGGACCGGGCCGAGCCGATCCCCACCGACGGTACCGACCCGAACCCGGACGTATTACAACCCGTGGAAGCCGATTGTATGGAATTTATGATTGAATTGTTAAACCAGCGCATTCGATCGACCGAGTACGAGTTAGCGTTGGTGTGTGCATTGGCCGTGTTAGGTGTGAGTGACCATGACACCGGTCGACCATGGAAGGATCCCCACAGTTACCCCCAGATTTTGTCCAGCGTAATCAAGGTGTCCCGGTTCGTCGTTGTGCATCAGTCGTTTTTGTTAGACCCGGATGCGCGTGAGTTATTACAGGTTGGGGAGAATAAGTTAGTGGGGGAGTGGGATGACCCCAGTCCAGTCGATTATATATTTTCACATCAACGGGATAGCCGCAGTCCGCCCCAGACCCGAGCCACAACGCCCGAAGTATCCAGTTCGCCCGCATTTGGTAGTTTGCCCAACAGTTCCCCACCACCCGTTGCATTCACCCAGCAGGCACGAGAAGGCACCAAGACATGGCGCGAATGGATTCGTATCATGGTCACCGGGTTTATGGTGCACGGTACCGCCGGTCCGATGGAATGGATGATGGATTTACGCCGATATGGGTTAAAGGTCCATTACAATACCCCGTCCGTCGGGCATATCGGTTGGGGCAACGGGGACGAATTGTCGTACAAAACGATGCGGTTCACCATGGGGGCATTCCGCGGGTTCATTCATGGGTTGACGGCCAGCGCACGACAATTGATGGTCAACCAGATTTTGCGGTGCCCACCCGACCAGATTCCCGTCATCCCATGGGATCGTATAGCCGACGATTTCAACCAACCCAAGGCCGGGTGGAGTTTTTTGCAGGACGAGCGTACGCCGTGGCCCGTCGATGGATCCCGGTGGATGGTGGACCGGGTACGGGAGGAGCATCCATTGCAGCAGTGGTTTATGGAAGCCAGGACCAATCGGTTCAGTATTGATGCGATTCAACGGTTTTTCGGGTTCGTCAATGAGTTCAAGGAGAAGTTAGCCATTGTTTCGCATATCACCAGTGGGCAGCCCCCGCGTGGCCCCGAGTTATTGAGTATCCGTCACCGCAACAGTGCCGCCGGTGGACACCGCAATGTGTTTATTGAAGATGGATTGGTGGCATTTATCACCCGGTACCACAAGGGGTTTTACGCCAGCGGGGATGCCAAGGTGATTCATCGGTACGTGCCCCGCGAAGTGGGCGAGTTGGTGGTGTGGTATTTATGGTTAGTGTTGCCATTTGTCGAGATGTTGCAGGCATACCATGAAGAGGCATGCCATTTAGACGCCGTTCCCGACACGCATGCCACCAAGATGTGGGGGGTGGATGCCGGTAGTGGACGGGAGTGGACGCCGGCGCGGGTAACGGATGTGATGGTCCGGGAAAGTAAGATACGGTTACACCATGGATTGACGTTGGCCGCATACCGGGACATTGCCATTGCCATTAGCCGGCGGTATTTCAGCAATGCCAAACCGTTCCCACACAACGTCCGCGAGGATGGAACCGAGGTTATAGCCGACGACGAGGAGAACGAGGATGCCATGGACGACGAGCAATGGATCCGACATATTGCCGATTTACAAGCCGCGCACACGACCCACGTAGCGGAGATGGTGTATGGACGCATGATGAGCCAGCAGCAGGGGACCACAGCGGGTCGGCAGGCCGGGTTTCGGACGAGCAGCGTGCATTGGCATGATTTTTTAGGGTTTAACATCAAGGATATCCCGAGCCACGTATTGGGTAAGCGGCCACAGCCCCGGTGGAAGGACGAGGGGGTTATAATGCGGGACGAGCGTCAGCATTTGGTGGAGCAGACCAATATGACCGAGGCGTTGCAGCGGATGACCGGACAGCCCACGATACAGTTCCGCGGGGTGCAGGGGGCCGCCATCCGGTCGATTCAAGCGGGCCATTCCCGGGTGGTCGTGGTAATGCCCACGGGCGGTGGGAAAAGTATGTTGTTTATGTTGCCCGCGTGGGTGGCCCAGCGCGGCGGATTGACCGTTGTAGTAGTGCCATTGACGGCATTACGGGCGGATTTGCAACAGCGATGCCAGGCCGCCGGCATTCCATGTGTCGAGTGGGCCAGCCATCGACATCCCGATCATGCGGCCATTGTGTTCGTCACGCCCGAGTCCGTGTTCACGGACGGGTTCCAGTCGTTTTTGAACCGCCAGCGCGAGTTGATGCGGTTGGACCGGATTGTTATCGATGAATGCCATATGATGTTGAGCGAGTCCACGACGTTTCGCCCACGGTTACAGCAATTAGGTCGATTGCATCAGTGTGGCGTGCAGATGGTGTTTTTGACCGCGACATTGCCCCCATGCGAGGAGACCCGGTTGTTCAAGCGAATGCAAGTGGAGCGGGAGGACATCAGTATCCACCGCGAGCGAACCAGCCGTCACCATGTGGCATACCGGGTGTACCGGCCCGTGATTGCATCGGCATTTCGATCCCAGACGCAATGGATCGAGCAGCCCAGTATCCAACAGTTCATTCGTGACCGCGTACGGCGCGCGCGGCCCGGACGAGTGATTGTGTACGGCAGCACCCGGAATATTGTGACGCAGGCGGCCCAGATATTAGGATGTGCCGCATATTACAGCGACCAGGACAGTAAGTTAGGGATATTGGAACAGTTCCGACGTACGGCGAATGGGGTGATTGCAGCCACGAGTGCATTAGGGATGGGCGTGGATATTCCCGATATTCGATGCATCATTCACATCGGGTTTCCCCGGTCGTTGTTGGATTACGCACAAGAAAGTGGCCGTGCCGGACGGGATCAATTCCCCAGTGAAGCCATTATCATCCAGCCGGAAGGGTTTGACGAGGTCCCGGCATGGTTTGACCAGAACACGCCCCGCGAGCAAAGCGGGTTCGAGTTAGTCCGGCAGTACATGGCCAGTGATCATCAGTGTCGTCGAGCGGTGTTGGATGGTTATTTGGATGGGGAGATCGATGGAGATACCCGCGAGCAGTGCGGCGACCACGACCGGCAGTTCGGGTTCGTCGAGCAACGGTGTGATCAATGTGACCCCGATTGGGAGGCGGCCGAGACCGATGATAGGGACAGTGATACCGAGATGGATGATCCCCATACGAGCATCCCGAGCAGCGCGTCGGACGCCGGGGTCCCCATTGAGGCGCAGCATCGGTACCATCAGCAGGAGATGGTGCAGACGGCGATTTCGGAGCGAGTGCGGACGTTGCAAGCGCAGCAGTTATCGGACGAGGAGTTTTTAGCGCAGGAGGCACGGCAGTGGAACCACCGATGTTGGTTATGCGTGCAGGCGCAGCGGGATGATGTCCAGCATGATTTGTGGAGTTGCCCCGCGGGCGAGAGTGCAGAGTGTCGACGATGGGTGCGGGCGATTCGGGATTCGATACAGTATATAGCAGGAGGATTTTATTGTTGTTATTCGTGTGGTATGCCGCAGTCGATTTGTCCCGGTTGGGAGGCCGGGCAGCAATGTGAATACCGGCAGTTTTTGTATCCGATGATGGCGATGTTAATCCATTGGCAATGGGCCGATGGGCGACAGGGAGGGTACGAATGGTGGCGCCAGCGGATGAAGAGTGCCAATATCCGCGTGACGGATTTAGACGCCGTACGAGCATATTTAGCGCAGTCCGTGGACACCAGGCATTCCCGGTTAGCGCATGAGTATGTTTGGTTGCGTCGGATGTATCAAGAGTATGGGTTTTCGTGAGATTGCAAAGATATGGCAGGTATATATATAGGTAGATCGGTTAGGATTGGAGATGTATATTTCAGTACGAGATTTCCCGAGGAGACCAAAGAGATAGAATTTACATATCGTGGTTAGGGTTATCGATATTAGAGTTTCCGATAATATGGAGTTTAGGCGAGAGGGTAGTGATAAATTTAAGGGGTCAGGGTTATAGCGGCGTAAGGGGGTAGGGTTCCATGTTTCCGGGGTATGTTATTAGTATTAAGAATAAGGATATATATATAGATATATAAACGGAGGAGTATAATAAGGTAGGAAGTAAATAGATATTCGATAAATATAAATAGGATAGGAGGTAGAATAGTAGTAGCGAACAGGAGGAGGTTATTAGTTAAATCGAGGGGTAAGGGTTTTAATAGAGAGGGAGAGAGAGGGGGTAGGGATATTGTAGTATAAGGGGTTAGGATTATAACGGGGTAAGAGGGTAGGGTTATATTAAGATGTAGTAAGATATCGGCGTAGGGTAGAGTAGGATAATAAAATAAATATTTGGAAAGGGCAGTAGGGGAAGATATATAAGTGAACAGAGATCGGAGAGAAAGGGATATATATTAGGAGGAGGATTAAATTCGAAGGTATATGGATGGAGATATATATACAAGGGTAATAGGGATAGGACGATATATAAGAATTTCAAATGGGGAAGAAGGTTCAGAGTAGGATAAATAGGTCGGTAGAGTTTAAGATAGTGGAGTAGTGAAATTAGAAGGATAGTAGGTAAGGAGGTTAGATAGATAAGTCGGATAGAGAAAATAAGTAGGAGGTACGGGATATAATAGTAAAATAGTAGGAAAGGGGATTAGTATAGGAAGGAGGGTATTAATTATAATGTAAGAGGATGGTAGTAAGGATTATAGGAAGAATTAAAGTTATAAGGATTTATAGAGGAAGGGATATTATTAGACATAAGGACAGAAGTAAAATGGGATAGGAATAATAAGAGGAAAAGGATATAAAGGTAGTAGTGAAGTAGGTAAAAGAGGGAAGGAATAGTTAAGGGATATGGGTACAGGATATAGTTATAGTAAAGGGGTGAGGGTTTTATTAGCGAGAGGGTAAGGGTTTTATTAGCGAGAGGGTAAGGGTTTTATTAGCGAGAGGGTGAGGGGTTTCGTAGCGAGAGGGTGAAGGGTTTAGTAGTGAGAGGGGAAGGGTTTAGTAGTGAGAGGGGAAGGGATTTAATAGTGAGAGGGGAAGGGATTTAATAGTGAGAGGGTAAGGGTTTTATTAGCGAGAGGGCAAGGGTTATCGCAGCGAGAGGGTGAGGGGTTTAGTAGCGAGAGGGTGAGGGGTTTAGTAGTGAGAGGGGAAGGGATTTAATAGTGAGAAGGGTGAGGGATTTAATAGTGAGAAGGGTGAGGGGTTTAGTAGTGAGAGGGGAAGGGATTTAATAGTGAGAAGGGTGAGGGATTTAATAGTGAGAGGGGTAAGGGGTTTAGCATGATTAGAAGGGTTAGGGTTATAGCATGATAAGAGGGGTGAGGGTTTTAGCATGATGAGAGGGGTAAGGGTTTTAGCATGATGAGAGGGGTAAGGGTTTTAGCATGATTAGAAGGGTGAGGGTTATAGCATGATAAGAGGGGGGAGGGTTTTAGTAGTAAGGTAATTAAGAGAGGTCAGGGTTTTAGTAGTAATATAGGTAATAGTTAGTAGTAGTGAGAAGTAAGGGTTTTAGGTATAGAAGACGGTAGGAGAGGTGAAAGGGGGATGGAAGTTTAGGAGAGGAGATGGATGTTTATTTAGGAGAGATGAAGTTAGGTGAATTAGGCGGGGTTGGGGTTAGGGTTAGGGTTAGGGCTTAGGGTTAGGGTTAGGGTTAGGGTTAGGGTTAGGGTTAGGGTTAGGGTTTAGGGTT